>NC_085001.1:6272710-6330210 GCF_963854185.1 Sardina pilchardus | reverse complement strand
CTCTGTAAAGCACTTTGAGACAACTTTGAGTTGATGGTTAATGATGCTGATATGTGAAGAACATTGACCTGAATGGAGTGCAAAGTCAAAGTGTTCATATATAGATCATAAAGGGGCTCGTCCAATGTGTGTTACGCTCCATGCAGTCCAGCAGTGAGGTAGGAATGACGCAGGGGCCAGCAGCAGACGTACTCACCCAGCTCTATACAGGTGATGCCCAGGGACCAGATGTCCACCTTCCCTTCGTATTGCCCCTCATCCATGGCCAAAATCACCTCTGGGGCCATCCTGTCAACAAACAAACAAACAAACAATTAAATAAACACATAAGCAAATATCTATCAATATGTATGATTGGTTTATTCGTATATATGAGGCACACTGATGCATGAACCACACCATAAATCAAAAGAATTCTTAGAGGTCAGAAGGGTAAAAACATTCTGAACTGAATGACCGAACAATGTGTGTCAAATACCACAGTCCACTGACTTGCATATAAACACGTTTTTTTCTCTCTCTTATCTTATCAGGAGATTACAATGGTAGTAAAAAAATTACTTGCCTTTACAGCCCAACGCATGCCACTGAGGGGCCTATGCTAATGTGAGGTGAAGAGTGTGAAACTAATTAGACCAAACCATTTTTGACACATTCCTTCTCGAAGGCATGATTTGCAGTCAAAAAAGATGTCGCTGTCAAATTTCAGTAGAAATCACAAAGAACCATGACGGTATCTAAGTGTGTAGACAGATACTTATACCCATATTTGTTTGTCAGGGAATTATTTGTTTTTCCGAACATGTGGTGTCAGATGCATTTCAGTAGACTGGCTGACAGCACTCGGGCTGGGGTGTTAGCACGCACACACAAGTGCACACACACACACAAGCGCGCACAGAGGCGGGCACACTGACCAGTACGGCGTCCCCACAAAGGAGTTGGCCGGAGAGGAGATGGACGCTGAGCCAAAGTCGGCCAGCTTGACTTGGCCTGGCTCAGTCAGCAGGATGTTTCCAGCCTTCACATCCCTGACAACGAGAGGAATTCATTTACAGAGTTAGACTCAGAATTGGATTTTAATTCACCAAGTATGTTCACACGCACAAGGAATTTGGTTCCAGCTATTAGAGTCATTCTGGCTAACACCAACTAGACATGCAGATCGATTATATAGTATATACAAACATATCACAGCATACGGATAGAACATAATAACAAGCAATTTACAATATATTAAGTAGTATACAGGTCATATAAAGAAACATATATAGTACACACTACTGACGCTAAAATACAGTATAGCTATAGGTACATACACACAGATTGCTAGCTTTATCTGTATTATTAACAATGTGGCTGCTGTTGCCACTGTCCTTCCATGATAATGGGAACATTCAGCTGTCAATCACAGCTCTGGTATGAGGAAGAAAACAGCAACTTTACCGACAGTCATAAAATTATACGGTTATTGGTCTCATCTCCATGTGGAAACTCAGAGGCTGTTCTCTCACTGTTTTACTATGCATCAGTGTAATAGCAAGATAAAAAAAGCAATAAAAACAATAAAAACAAATAAAACAAAAAAACAGACAAAAGTTTTGTCAATCCACTCAACACCCAACACGGTGGGTAGGGGGATGGCCCACCTGTGAATCATGTTGTGGGAATGTAGATAAGCTAGTCCCAGCAAGGCACCATGGGTTATGGCAGCGATTTCCACCTCTTGGAGTGGTTTCTTGTGAACTGATTATGTAACAGGGTGAAGAGAAGACGACTTTGTGTTAAGAACAACATATTCTAGCAATGCACGTCACAACACAGAAAGACAAATATGCCAGTCTAGTGGCAGCCTGTTTAATTAGCTTTCTGCAATGTCCCCTCGGGCAGAGAGAAGATCTTTATCTATACAAACTTATCAGACAGCCTCCTGATCACTGCTCTTCTTCTACCTTACAGGCCGTGTGGGATTGATCGTGTTATGTCCTGTTACTAAGCAGCAGGTGTCAACCTGTAGGCCTACACTGGATCAGAACACTCGACTAACCCCAGGCCAGCAGGTTACATGACAAGCACCATCCTGAGGCAGAAGGGACTTTCATACGATTCAAGATGTGCTCTCATACCTTCACATACTTCAAGTGGTGGGCTAGACTTGCAGTAACAGAGGCCATGGGCCTCCAGTCTCTCTTACACTGAATCAACTCTATTCATTTCTGATACTGGATCTGCAGTTAGATTAGATTAGATTGATTCAACTAGGTTAGGTCTAATTTAACTAAATTAGGTCTGATTTAGTGGCTGTAACACTTACAAAACATAAAAAATTATTGATATTCTAACCAATCGTGTGATCGGATGGATGTATGATAGACACGGGTATTTGTGTTTTGATTATCTCAACTTACCCTCTAGTAGATCGGAAGCAGAGCCCAAACAGTACTCCATTACTAACTAAAACAGGAAAACAGTAAAAAGATAAAATGAGAAAATGAAAGAACAAATACTTACGTTTTCAACCATTGTAAAATCCCATGTGAACCATTCAAAATCCAATTTAAAACAACAACAACCACATCTCAAACTCATTTAGTTCCTTTTAACAACTTCAGTATGAAAACAGAGCCAGACCAAACCAGGAGGGAAAAGACTGTGATGCCCCAGACAGCGACAGCTTCTCTACTAATGGGTAATCCCATTAAAGTGTCGTCTGGTTAATGGTATAACAAGATGTACATGTAAAGTGGGCTCAACAGAGACTGACCCAGGCAGTGTTGTCCTTTAAGTAGCAGCCTTTGTACTCGATGGTGTTGGGGTGTCTCAGCTGTTCCAGAAACTTCACCTCTTTGATGATGTCCTGCCATTTCTACATAAGGGAAAAGGGGGAGAGAGGAAGGTCAGGTCCATTAGTGGCCAGTGCTCAAAGGTCATGGACTCCGACGTGTCCAACACTGTTAAACACATACAACACCTGTCCGGAAAAGGTTTTAGGTTAATGAATACCAGACTTTGTGATTGTGGACAGAATGCCAACCGTGTTTATTCATAACACTATTAATAGAACATCGGACGTACAGTACTATCAGATCACTTACAGCACCATTCACAATAATTAATAGAAGATTAAGATCTCTTTATAGAGTGCTATACAACGGCCCTTTAGACTGACCTCGGTGGTCTGTTTGCCATTGTAGGACATCTTCTTAATGGCCACCACCTCACTGGTGTAGGAGTTCCGGGCCTGACAGAGAAAAACATGGAATATATATTAAACTAACATTAAATATACCTTTAAAACCTATAGCAAACACATTTGGAAACAATTACAGGCTATTTACTGATACACTTATACACACAAATATACTCTTCATAATGTTAACAATAAGAGGTTACACATGATTCGAAGGGAAAAGTGGAAGGCTCTCTGTCGTCATTGTAGGGAAAAAGGCCATGACCTTCAAGGTGAGGTATGCATTTTTTTGCTGTCAAAAGCTGAAAATGACTAACGACAGCATTTTGTGCATGATGAAAAGACCGCATTTACCAATATTCATGTGCACTCTATGGATTTACAAGCACACTTCTGCTTCAGGCATGCTGCTGATCTAATTTTTTTTCTTGCTTTTATTTTTGGCCTAATTCTGAGAGTAGAAAAGATAGAGTGTAGACATTAGAATGGTCAAAATGTAGATATTACTGGCAGCAAAACCCCTGCAGCATACAGTACATCCTCCCAGTCTAACCCGTGTCCAGCACTTAGCCATGACGTAGGTCAGATGCACAGTGTTTTTCTAGCTTTTCTAAACTGGGGGTGTGTGGTGCATCATGAGACACTGGACATACTGGATGCTTGCAGAGCTCAGGGCGCCCTGTTCAGTGAAGCCGTGTCTGTGTCTGTGTGTGTGTGTGCATGCGTGTGTGTGTGTCCGTGCGTGCATGTATGTCTGTGTCTGTGTCTGTGTAGGTGTGTGTGTGTGTGTGTAGGTGTGTGTGTGTGTGTGAGTGTGTGTGTGTGTGCATGTATGTCTGTGTCTGTGTAGGTGTGTGTGTGCGTGCGTCAGAGAGATGTTGAGCTGTGTGTGTGTGTGTGTGTCCGTGCATGCATGTATGTCTGTGTCTGTGTCTGTGTAGGTGTGTGTGTGTGTGTGTGTGTGTGTAGGTGTGTGTGTGTGTGTGCGTCAGAGAGTTGTGTGTGTGTGTTAGAGAGATGCTGGTGTGTGGTGAGGTCCGCTGTGCTCATATTGCTCTATCCCAGGCAGGGTGACTGGCACGCTACCCGCCAGCTGTCTCTGCCTACTGCCTACTGCCTACTGCCTCCGCCGTCACTGAAGCTGATGCTGCCGCCGCCAAGCCACAGCCGCCCAGTCATCCCCCACCCACCCACCCACTTGCCAACCAACCCCCAACTAAGAGTAGAACAGCTGTCTTAAGAGGAACATCTATTTATTTATTCCCCACCCCCCATTCAGCCCTCAACCACCCCCCACCCCCCACACACTCTCTCTCTTCCAGAGCCTTGCATCTGGAGAGGCTGGAGGGAAAGGGAGGGATGGGGAGTGGAGTGGAGTGGAGTGAAGGGGGGTGGAGGGGGTCTGGCCAGGGGGGGGATTTAACACCAGGGATTCAGGCCTCAGTGCAGATTTGGAATCAGCCAAACGGCCGAGCATTATTAGTCTTGAGATTAAGAAAAAAAAAAAAGAAAAAATTATAATCAGACTCAGGAATCAGAGTCCACTTAGCTCAAGCACAGGTCGGCAGGACCTCAAGGTCAAGTGGGTCAAGATATGGCAGCTAAGACTGGGTCATACGGTGTCAAGAGAAGGTGCTTTATACTGTGTCGGAGAGATGTAGGTCAATCTGTGTCAGGAGGAGGCTGGTTAAAGCGGCAGCCACCGTGAGCGGTGCAAACCATGTTCCATGTGATGCTATGCTGTGTTCCTCTTAACTTTCACATGGGAACATGCACAGAGATCAGGGCAGAAACCCCCATGTAAAACTGTGAGGGTTAAGAGTAGGTGGGTTTAACAGTGTCAGAATGATGTAGGTCACCCGATGTGAGAAAGAGCAAGAGGCTGGTTAAACTGTGCCCCCAGTGGCTAGGTTGCACTGTAAAACAGAGTTAAGAGAGTAGGATCTAGCAGACTATTTTATCCAAACAGACAGGGACACACAACATTCAAGTGTCGAACCCAGAGCCATCGTTTCCTATGCAGTGGCCCTACCACAGGACCCCCACACACCCCCTAAATCATGTCCACAGTAAGGTAGGTTAGTCTGTGGTGCCCGTTGGTTGGGTGCTTTCTCACCCAGTAGACAGACACATAAATTAAGATACGGTTAGGGCTCCTCCCGTACCATCATTCAAAGCATGCCAAATTATGTTGGGTGAAAATATATCCACTGGAGGGAGGTCAAATAGCACCTCATGTGGGCGTGTTAAGCTGTGGACTGCTGGTGGATCAAACTAGACCCATATTGGGCAAGGTCAAGGTCTGCCCACTTCTGGGTGGTCAAATTGTGCTCACTCTCATTGGGCCAAGTTGTGCCAATTTTGGATCTAAACTTGTGGTCAGAGGAAAGCCGGGCAGACTGAGGCAAGAGGAGGGCCAGTGCTGCCCTATAATGTGATGCACTGGTAGATGCTGGGGGGGAGAAACAAAATCTGAGGAAAAAACAAACAAATAAACAAACAAACAAACAAACAAACAACTCACAAAGTAGACTGCCCCGAAACTCCCATGGCCGATCTCGTGGAGGTCGCAGAATACATCTTCGGGGTCCTCTTTGAAGAAGAGATCGGCAAACTCTGGATCCTTCACTGTTCCTTTTCGCGTGGACGATGGCATTATGGGTAAGATGGAATCGTTGGGACCCACTCGCTTTTCTCCTTCATTGACAGGCCTGGCATTTATTCAATACCTAAAGCTGGAAGAAGAAAAGACGAGGCAAAGTTAATTTATATGAACAGTCTCAAGGACAGAGTCTATTCAAAGTGCTTTACATAAATAACAAGGTATGCAATCACACAGACACAGACATACAAACACACACACACACCTCGCTAAAGCTAGATCTTTAACAGTAAGTACTTTCTCCTACGTTCAGTAGGTCTTTGACTCTGCTTGCTGCAGTCGGGCAATCTCTATTCATCCTCCAAAGGCAGAGAACAAGTACATCAGGATAAATATCTTCAACTCTTAAAAAGTACTCTACTTGGCAGTCTAGATAAATAGGTTTCAGCTAAGGTGTGGGACACAAATCAAATTTCTGATTTGGGGTCTGTTCCTTTCAGACAGTAGGTTACACTTTATAGTCACACCCTACACATAGATCACATTGAACAGCATGTTGTGAGGGAATCTTAACAGATTATTTAGGCCTATGACTTCTGAAGAAATCATGCAAATGTTTATTTTTCTGTGTACTTTTTATTTGTTCTAACGTGTCTTCGGAAACCATGCACATATTAGGCAAATGGCATATTATGGTAGTACAGTTGTGCTTGCACAAACAGAGGTTTTGTAACCAGGATAAGACAACAAGACTGTAAGTGACACAGCATAAAACTGCAAGGTCTGAAAGTTCAATCAATTTTCAGCTCAATTAAATGTATTTAAAAATCAAGCTATTTATTTACGACAGACAATGCCTATAAATAAAGCGTTTTTCGGAGCGTTCAACGCACTTTGGGCACTTATCAGGCATCTATTTCGGGCAGAACTGCACGTGCGCAAGACTTCATAATACGAACCTCCAACAGAAAACCGCTCCAACAGGAACAAATGATTAGCACAATGTACAGTATTCACATGTCGACTTCTGCCCACGGCAGGATGAGTACAGACAACTGCCATACTGGTGTTACAAACTAACACCATGCGGTTCTATGGAGGAGTTTTTCAGTGTTCTATTTCAGTTATCCATGAAATAACTGGCCTTCAAAAATAATAATCTGCCTGCCTCTATAGCAATTCAACATAGGAGGTTGTAAATGTATGCTCCTGCATTTCAAGGAAGAATGTTAATTTATTTACGATACATTATTCATTCAAAGAAAATTGATTGAAAAAAAGATTGGATTTTTCCTCATTTTTTAATTAAGGCATTAAGATCAATTTCCAAAAGAAGATTTTTTAAAAATTATTATTCCTCTTTTTAGTCAACATTAGCATTGGTTAATAAACATATGAGCACATCTGTATGTCCTTGCCAGCCTTGTTCCCTTGTTTCTGCTTCCAGTTTTGCATACTTTAACTTCTTCCTTTCAAAGGCTTCCTCGATTGCACCTTCAAAGGGTATAGTTAGCTCAACAAAGTAGTGTGCCAACACTAAAGATTGCAGCATGTCTGGTCTGAAAGTAGTCACAGCAATACACCGTGGAATTTGCAGTTGCCTCAAAACATCCACCAGGATTTTCCAATCTCTTGAGCTTTGCTCCATCTGCCTGTGTTGCTCGTGTTTGCCTGTTATATCCACTAAAGTAAAAATGTATCTTCAGAATCCAAGAATATCATGGTCTAGCTTGATTGGAATAACAGTGCTAGTCACAGTGCCACGTCATCACATATACCATTGAGTCACAATTCAGCAAGATGGCTAGCAGCAGGCTGTGGTCAGTGCCAGCCGCTTGGTTGCTGCGTTTGAAAAGCAATGATGTTGGCTGTTAGCTATTCAACATAGCCCCGTTTCTGACAGACCCTTATTGCCACCCTTCAAAAAAATCTCAAAAGCAGAGTGTGGCCCATTGCTGGAGAACGAGACAGGGGTCTTGCATAGGCTCTTGCGCTGCCATCTGTGCCCTTCGCACAATGTAGCAGTTGACCATTTGCAGTCGAGACAGACGCGTGCTGTTACACACTTTCTGGATGAGTAACGGCTGGCCCCGTGACTTGGACCAGGCGTCTCTACTCGTTGATGGTGCTATGATGTGTGGTGGGTGAATATCTGAGTGAGCCTGTTTACAGCAATGTCCTGTGTATTAGCCACATTGTGTATAAGCCAGGGGACAGTATTTTATGCAAGTTAAAAGAAACAAAATCATATTAATGTCATATTAACTGCTCCCATGTATTAACCTCATAGCTGAAGACATTTTGCAAAATCAATGTATAAGGAGTGGCTAATAGTCGGGAAATTACGGTAAAAGGTTTTGTTTGTGGTGTGTGTAAGTAAATGAATAAGTGAGTATGTAGAGTGATTGAGGGCCAGCAGACAGACTGAATGACTGACTTAAGTGCTTGAGAGCATAAATTAGTGAGGCATTGTGTGAGTGTGTGAATGAATTGATGGATGAATGAGTGAATGTATGGATGAGTGAATGAGTAAGTGTAATCAAAATGATTGAGAGGGTGCTGGAGCGATGGAGTGCTAGTGTGAGCACATGGCTGTGGGTGGGCAAGACATAACAGTAGAGTCATCTGCAGTCTGCTGTTTGCCTGCTTGTTCAGTGGAGAATGTGTATGGGTGTATGTGTGTGTGTGTGTGTGTGTGTGTGTGTACACCTTTCTCTACTTGACTATGTGACTGGATCTATCTATCTATGTGTGTGTGTGTGTGTGTGTGTGTGTGTGTGTGTGTGTGTGCGCGCGCTTGCTCTGCGGTGTGGCGTTGAGAGGGAGGCGGTCGGGTCATCAGCTGTAGGTATGGAAGGAAGGTGTGAGTCAGGCCTGCTGGTTGCACGTGAGAACGCTGCGAGACGAACAACAACCAGCCCCCCCCTCCCACGCCCCCCCCCCCCCCCCCCTTCCGTGTCACTCGGCTTCTTCCTTTCACCTCCTCTCTTTCTCAAGGGTGACTCTCATATCAGAAACCACAGTGTGTGTGTGTGTGTGTGTGTGTGTTTTCTACATTGACAACATCTATGTTTAAATTTAAGTATATGGAAATTGGAGAAGTGCGAAGTGTAAAGAGGAAACACGGCTTCGGGTTTGTTTAGGAGGTTCAGCATGTCTGGTGGCTAGGTTGTTAAGATCATGTGTGGCTGTTGGACAGTGGAACAAGGACAGAGTACCCTCACGATCACACCCACAACAATCAGAACAAACCCACAGTGGCTAAACAATGGTAATCGTAGGAATCAAGCCTCTCACTATACTATAGAGAAAAACAAAAATAATGCTTAACCTTAACTACTTCGACACTGATAATGAAAATCTTGAAACGCTTTCTATTTCCACTTTTTAAATGTACTGATCTGACACAAACTTTCCAAATGTTGCTCTTTTTTTGCATATAGGCCAGAAAGACTCTAGGCATCTCACCACACAAATAACTACATAAAACCCATTCACACATCATCCATGTACTGTACAAAACATTCATAATTGAGTCTTTCATTTCGAGGCTGGAGAGAACAAAGGTGTTTCATTTGCCTGTGAGAGACACAGGACCCACTTAACATGACCGTGAGGCCACTTGCACACCACTGAAGGTGCCGTGAACAACAGCACACCACACATGCACATAGTATGACCTCATAGATACACACGCAAGCAAGCACGCATACACATACATACACACACGCACAACACCAACACTCACACACATGCAAGCCAGGACACACAACACACACACACACTGTCACACGTGAACATGCACGCATACAAACGCACATGCACAGAACCATGACAACTTAATTACATAGTAAACATTGAAAATCAATTACCCCCCCTCCTCACACCCACACCCCCCCAACCCCCTCTTTTGAAATTCCACTCATTCCAAATGACTGTAGTATCCCAGTCTGGGAATTAACTGAGGGCCTCAACACTCATACCATTATGGCTGAAAGGGGTTGATTTTTCACACCATCATGGTAAAAAGAAACTATGTGTATGTTGAGACTGAGAATCAATGCTTTGTTTAATGGCCACCACACCCAAAGGTGAACAAACAGGTGCATGAACCAAGTCAATGGCACAACAAGGGACAATAAGGGTTAAGGTTTAGCTGACTATGTGTACCCATAGGTAAATTTGGTCCTCAGACACATGGGGATGTTACGTATGGTCAAACAACAGGGAATAGACTGGATGTTCAAAGTACACGGATCTGAGACCAAGCCTACCCAACATTGATCTTCTTAAGAACAAAGGCACCATAGTTAAGTAAGTGTGTGTGTATCTGTGTTATGTCTCTGGTACGGCCCACACCTATTTTAACCCCAATTAAAAACGGGGCACGCGACCAGGAATACAAATCTACGTCCTGTCACCAGCTCCAGTCGTGGTGGGGTTATCACAGAATGCAAATGATAGACCCCTGCCCCAGCAATCACCGGATGTCATTGGTATGCTGGACTTCTTCACCAGATCCGAATACGAACACACACGTTAAATTGAACCTGGCCCACAGTTAACACCACAACACACGTTGAAATGAACCTGGCCCACAGTTAAAAACACCACACACGTTAAAATGCGTTATTGCCATCATAAAGGAAGATAAATGTATCCAATAACTGCATCACTGTTTTGAGCCATTGTACAATTCCGGAGGCAAAATACAATACAACACAATCCCTACTCTGTGTGTGTGTGTGTGTGTGTGTGTGTGTGTGTGTGTGTGTGTGTGTGTGTGTATGTGCGCGCGCACTTTTGTGTGTGTGCTTTCTTTGTGATACCCCCACCTACACACACACACATACACACAAATTATTTGTGTTTATGGTTTTCCATTATGTAGTGACACTCTGCTGTTGATAGTGCACAGTGGGATTCACGTTCCTCTGTCTGCGTGTCTATTTGTCTGTCTGTCTGTCTGTCTATCTATTCAGGGCCACAAAGTATCTGAGTGGTGAAACAGATGCAGCAGCATCCATGTTTACCCCCCTGCTGTGTGCGTGTGTGTGTGTGTGCGGGCTGTGTGTGTGAGCTGTGTGTGTGTGTGTGTGTGTGTGTGTGTGTGTGGATGTCTGGGGGTGGGGGGGCTTTGGCTCACTCCAGTGGCAGCTGACTGCAAAACGGACCTGGCCCAGATTCACTGGAGCAGCGCCAACAACTGGGAAAAGAAAGAATGAATTTGGTCTTTTTGCTTTTCATTGAACTTTCATAGTGGGGACGGACAGTACATTTGGCGTAACGTGGCTTCAGTAAAGAGGGTTTGAAATGAAGTAAGTTGTCAGACTGAATGTCTTTTCATACCAATCTATGTTAAAAACACTGAAATATAATCTTGAGATATCAGTTATTGTTGTCGTTTTGTTGCAGACATTCAGCATCATATTGGCCCTAAAAACAGCCATGTCAATAGACAGACACCCTACCCTGATCTACAGCCAGAGAAGGGCAAGACCTGAGCCAAAATCAGCCAGACACTGTTTGTCTGTTTGTGTGTGTGTGTGTGTGTGTGTGTGTGTGTGTGTGTGTGGATGAAGTGTGTCTCCAGTGTGCGTGTCTCCACATTGCATCATCTTAGTCTGTTCTCCGGTTGAGCCGCGGCCTTGTGCTCAAGCTTCAAATCAAGCCTGACGTAAGCCCCTGCACTCAAGCTGGAGATGCCTGCAATTCCAGACGCCAAACAAAAAAGACGAATGAGAGAGGGAGAATGAGAGAGAGAGAGAGAGAGAGAGAGAGAGAGAGAGAGAGGGAGAGGGAGAATGAGAGAGAGAAGGTGAGAAAGAGGGAGGGATAAAGAGAGAGAGAGAGAGAAAGAAAGAGAGGGGGGGGTTCAGACAGATAGAGGGAAAGAAAGAGAGAGGGGGGGTCGAGACAGAGAAAACATTAGATAGAGGGAAAGAAATAGAGAGGTAGAATGAAAAAAAAAACGGTCTGAGACGGTGGAACAGCCAACTGGGGGCTTTACAAATCGTACTACTATAGGAGGAGGAGGGGGAGAGGAGATGGAGTAGTTCAAGAATCACTTTCAGGTCTGAAATAATGAACAGAGACAATGGCAAAACATGTCTGTGTGCGTGCGTGTGCATTTGTGTGTGTGTGTGTCTGTGTCTGTGGGGTGTGTGCGTGTGTGTGTGTCTGTAGGATGTGTGTGTGTGTGTGTGTGTGTGTGTGGGAATGTGAGAGCGATAGAAAGAAAGAGAGAAAGATGAAAGGAAGGAGAAAGAGAGCTGCAGAGAAGATGAAGAAGGTTGATGTTAAAAATGGAGCGAATGAATAAGTCACATGATCACTCAGGGGACTCCTCATCTCACCCACACACGCACGCGCACACACGCACGCACACACATGCACGCGCACACACACACACACACACTTCTCTCTCCCTCTCACTTGCTACATCTCCGTCCGTTTACTTCCCTTCAATCTCTCTTTTCTCCTCCTCCTCTTCTCCCTGTCTTCCTCCTCTCCCCACTCAGAGTAGTGAATGATGCAACGCTCCAACAACAGGTTGTAACAGCTCATCATAGCCACGTGGCTGTGCCCTCTGCTCCCCCAAAAGCCTCTTTTCTATCCCAATCCATCCCCAAAACCCATGCTTCTACCCCCCACCTGCCCCCTGCCTCAAAACTACCCCCCACCCTGTCAACCGTCTCTTTCTAACAACCTGCCCCTGCACCCTCTCTTCCTACCCCCTTTCCCCCCCCGGTCTTTATCTCCTTTCACCCTTTACAACCACAGCCCTCCCCTCTCAACACTCATATCTTCATCTTCATAACACCACCCTATGCTCTACTCTTCTTTCCTGTCACAATTGCCAACACTACTACTCTCACTTGCCCCCCCACCCCCCACCCCCCTATCATCACTTCCCCTGCACCACAAACCTTATCCTGTACCCCCCACCCCTGCCCACCGCCCCCACTACACACCTGCTGCACGCTGCATCAACATTAGAGGTGAACTAGCAGTATATCTACTGTAGCTTGCAATGTGCTCATTCAGAATGCTAAAGGAAGGAAGCGGCTTAGTCAGATTAGTAGAGGGGTAGGCTGGGCTGGGCTGGTCTGGGGGAGGTGTGTGTGTGTATGTGTGTGTGTGTGCGTATGTATGCTCATTAGAGTGATCAGTCCCACCCCATTCCTTACACCCCCCCCCCCTCCCCCGCGGTGTGTATGTGTGTGTGTGTGTGTGTGTTTCTGTGGGGTGTGTGTGTGTGCAGGCCTCTATGTGTGCATGGCTAGCTCTCCTGTGAGTGTGTGGGGTGTGGGTGTATAGCATTGCCCATCAGGCTGGTACATAATGTATGGGGTTGTGTGGCCAGAGAGCACGTTCTCTAGTACAAGCACACACACACACACACACACACACAACCACCACACACACTCACTCACACACAGTCAGAAGACTCAACACGCAACGTGCACACATACACATAATCAAGCAACACTCTCTTGATAGGAGGACACACACACACACACACACTCAGGACAGAAGAGAGAGACAGCATAGCAGAATGTTCCCATGAAGCACACTGTATTTGAACTCCTTTACTAGTGGAGGGAAACGAGGAGGAGCCCAGTGCTTTAGAGGATTAGAACGAACGATGGGGAGAGATGGGGAGAGATGGGGAGAGAGAGAGAGAGAGAGAGAGAGAGAGAGAGTGTGAGAGAGAGAGAGAGAGAGAGAGAGAGAGAGAGAGAGAGTGAGTGAGTGAAAGAGGGGGAGAGGGGAGAGAAGGGGGGGAGGGGAGAGAGGGTGGGTGGGGTGTACAATAGAGATGCATATCTGCAACAAGATGTACAGACAAATGTGTAAATTCTTGCTGGATATCAACATTTAGACATGACATCAGAGCAGGCTGAGAACAAGAAGTGCTCAGAGACGGGGGGTGGGGTGGGGGGAGTGAGTGGGGGCTTGGGTGATCAGACGCTGACGTGCGCCGCACACCAACCACAGATTAATATTTCATTCACCCCAAGCAAGCTCCGGTGATGCTGCAGTTGTGGGTGGAGGGGGAGGGGTGGGAACTAACAGCTTTTGATTCAGAGGGCCAGGGCCATTCCATTGTCAAAGATATCACAGCACTTTACACAGATCCGCGCTAATCAAAGGTGATGGCCGGCAGCGAGGAGGAGAGAGGGGGTGGTGGGTGTGAGTGTGTGTCTGTGTGTGTGTGTGTGTGTGTGTGTGTGTGTGTGTATATGAGTATGTGAGTGTGGGGAGGTTGTGGATAGGTTCACAACTCGCCACTCTGAGGATCACAAGATCACGTATGCATATATGGAATCGAGGTCATTTACATCACATGCAAATACTAAATTCTAAAAGATGCATATCAATTGGCAAATGGACCAATTAGATTATCCACATCATATTATACTACAATTTACATTAGACCAACAAATTAATAAAAATGGAAAAATGGTTTATCAAAAAATGTAACTGAAGTGAAAAAAGGAGTATGATGCCACTGATGAAGGCAATGGAAGGGGGCAGAGTGTGGAGAAGCCAGAAATAAAAATGTTACAGCACCTCAGAAAAAAAAAGGGGGGGGGGCTGCACCCTCCCCTTGTCATATCCCAGAGTGCTTTGCTTCAACGGCTGTCTTGCTTGGTGTGACTCAGCAGCCAACATTGCTCATGGCGTTACACTCAAAACTAGAGCAAGCCATGGCAAGAAAAAGCTGGCCTCTCTCTCCGTCTCACTCTCTCCATCTCTCTCACACTCTCTCTCTATCTCTCTATCTCTCTCTCTCTGCCCTCATCTCTCGCTCTCTCTGTGATTCCAAATGACTGCTTCATGAGACAACAGCTCATATTTAGAGCAGCCTTATGAGGCAACGGACCCATTTTCCACAGCATTGGAGCTCAGTATGCATGCAAGCCAGGCCATCGCAGAAGTGACTCTTTTAAAATACACACACACACAGTCTCTACCAACACATACAGTGTAACATCTCTCTCTCTCTCGCTCACAGTCACATCAGTCACACACACATGCTTAGACATACTCACACAAAAACAAACGCACGCGTACACACAAAAAAAGGCACACACACAGTCACACACACCTTTAAAAAGAAGTAACGTTGCTCTTCAGGTCAAGCTTGTGTCTCTACAGCCCAGTGTTGAACGTCATGTCTGGAGGAGATGCTGAAAAAGCCTGCAAAGAGAGAGAGAGAGAGAGAGAGAGAGAGAGAGAGAGAGAGAGAAGAGAAAAGAGGGGAAAGAGAGAGAGAAACGTCACTTTAGGGGATTCACAGTCAACAGGAAACACACATTCACACATGAGTTCATGATGGATCCCTGTGTCCTAAAATCTGCCTGTGAGCCACACAGCCACAGCTGAAATCGCTGATGCACCTGAAGGAAGGTCACTCGCTGCCACATCAGCTCTGAGCGCCGCCGACACAGCCAACGATGACAGCAGAGACGAGCACTGTAACGAGCATCAAATATATGAGCATCAACACGGCCACTGATAACTGGCAGGATAACGAACAGTAACCAGTGCACCCACGCACTGGCCCACACGATAAGGAAAGCCCCATTGAAAAATGATTATTCTTCATGCTTACAAACGTGATGCTTCCTACTCTTCGATGGATTCTGATTAGCTGTCAATGTTTCTATCGATTAAAAAAAATTTGAAAGTGATGGCCAAACAGTCTGCCAGTGATGCCGTTCTACATGTCATTGTGTGATGTGCCGAGCTAGAGCGATATATTACACTGCGATTATTTACAGTCGTCATTACAGCTTCCGTCGGCCTTGCGGACAGGCCTTAACGCGGCACCAAGTGCCGCAATTGCTGTACAGTCGGAGCCTAAGTATTGTGGTTTCCCTCTTTTACATGTGTGTTAATGGCAATAGCAGGCCACAGCAGAAGCCAAGATATGAAGCCTTGTACTAGAATAGAACACTTAACAATGTGTACACACACTTTCTCTCTCTCTCTCTCCCTCTCTCTCTCCCTCCCTCCCGCCCTCAGTCACACACACACTCTAACTCAGTAACTCACGTAGTCACGTGCACGTCGACAAGCTACGCGATCAATTATTCAGGGCAAGATGTCATGTTATTCTCCTCGCCAAGGCTCGCCCCCACCGGCCTGCCTCCTCTCCCCCCGCCCCTGAACAATCTGTGCGTCCTCCTCTCTCCTCATTCTGAGTACATCTCCAGATCACTTTTTCCTGAGTCCTCCATCGCAACGCAGGACTGGGAGACGAAGAGGAAGAGGAAGAGGAGAGGAGGAGGAGGAGGAGGATGATGATGACGATGATTTGGAGGTAGGCAGCAGCGTGGAGCGCTCGGGAGGCATTGTGCTCAGGCGGGCCAGAGTGTTTGCTGAATGATTCATGACTCATCAAGACGCCTCGTTGACAAAAGTTAAGGTCTCTTTCCTGCTACGACCCACCACCCCCCTCTCTCTCTAATCCCCCCCCCCCCACACACACACACACACATCCCACCACCACAGA
This sequence comes from Sardina pilchardus, assembly GCF_963854185.1. Classification (NCBI taxonomy): domain Eukaryota; kingdom Metazoa; phylum Chordata; class Actinopteri; order Clupeiformes; family Clupeidae; genus Sardina; species Sardina pilchardus. The sequence goes on along the minus strand of NC_085001.1, from coordinate 6,313,893 downwards.
GACAGAGAGAGAGAGAGAGAGATAAGAGAGAGAGAGAGAGAGAGAGAGAGAGAGAGAGAGAGAGAGAGAGAGAGAGAGGGGGGGGGGTGCTACCTGGAAAAGAGTTTAAAGGGAAAGGCATATCTCCCAAGACTCTTGTACACAAATATAAATAAATAAAAACACACAAATGTGAGTGCCAGAAATGGACCTGGCAGAGGGGAGAGAGAGAGAATGAGAAAAACACTGAGTGAAAAGTAGAAAGAAAAATAAAGAATGAAAGAATGAGAGAGCAAGAGGCTGTTGAGGTGTAGTAGTGAGGAGAGAGAGAGAGAGAGAGAAACAGAAAGAGAAAGAGAGAACTTCTCTGCATGTCTGACTTGTGTGGCTGGGTCAGATGTGTGCAGGACCTAGAGCGAGGGGCCAGCCTGCTTCCCATGGCCAAAGCCAAGGTCACCACGCATTTGGGGGGACGGGGGACGGGGTCACTATGGTTGCCTCAGGAGAGCATTCATCCATTCACTACTGACTACTTCCTGTACCTGTTTTCTTTTTTTGAAGGGGGGGGAGTGTGTGTGTGTGGGGGGGGGGTTGGAGTTAAGATGATTGAACAACCAGTCACAAGTATTAAGGGTGTGGGGGCGTTGGAGGCAAGCCAGAACTACTGGGAGATACAACATAGCTGTAGCTCTCAGCATTACCAGTCACTTGCTCATGTCCACACAAACACACACACACACACACACACACACACACACACACACACACACACACGTACACAGAGACACACACTCGCACAGGCAAGCATGCACACATATGCATTTGCTGGGCATTATAACCCTGCCTAACCTGCCCTATTCAATAGTCACATTTCTTTCAAAGACACTTCAACTAGTCTTGGAATTTCAAGGCCCCACCTAGTTCCACAGTTGATGCACCCGTTGAGCATTCTTATGAACTACTTCCTCATACATCTGTATATGTCTAGACTTGCAACAACAGTCAAAAAGTATGATGTTTGCTGAACAAACATCAGTGAACCTTGAAAGTACAGGAGAGCCATTGCATACCGTGATCAATCCTGACGATATAGAGGAATGGTCATATTGATTGATGCTGGGGTCTTTCTATAGCTTTGTGTTCATTTAGCAGTATGGCTGTGTGTGACATGGTATTTTTTTTTATCATTATTTCAACTAAACACATCTATTAAGATATATGATGTGTCAATATGATGGGCGAACTCTTCTTATTACATTATTATCAAATTAACATTTTCAGATAGATCATATCATAATATTGCCATTTCTCCTCAGAATAGAGATATGATTTTTGAATAATGATGAATGATTTTAACAACATATCGCCCATCTCTACTTGAAAGAGATAGAAAAACCCTTAAATGCTAAGAGTACGTAGTTGTAACTTTGTACATGATCAAGATAGTTTCCATAGGAGGGTAAAGGAGAGAGATGACTACACCTCACTTCCCCACTCTGTGTAGTGACCTCACACATGGTGCAAAGCTGCTTTTACATCTTTTGCTTCTTTGTGGAGGGGCTATGAGGTCCCGTTTCCTGTTTCTGGCTTTTGAGTTTACTGCACTCACAAATGGTCTGTGAAACAACCCAGCAACCCAGCTTGAGAAACTCTGAGAGACAACTCCGACCGCATAGGCCTACCATTTCATTATCATTAGATAATAACTATTGTTAAACAGGAACACTGAACACGTGAACAGTCTGTCATTCATAAAGGATCTACCCTGCTGGTTAAAACATAACTACAGCAGCTGTCGTTACAGCAAGGAAAAAGAAAGAGAGACGAGCAGAAAGAGGAAAGGGGAAAACAGAGGAAGCTGGGGGAGGAGGGGAGGAGAGGGGGGGGGGGGGTTGAGGGTGAAGAGGGGGGTGCTGTGAGGGTGCCCTCATTTTAGCGGAAGTCATCTCAAGTCGGCTCCCTGAGCGGCCGTCTTCTTGTGACTACTGGGAAGGTGATTACCAGACGTGGCCGAAGGTCGGCGAGGGGGTGGGGGGGGGGGGGTGGGGGGTGAGGTCGAGGAGAGGAGGGGGGTTGGGGTAAGTCAATGGGGGGGGAGGGGGGGGGGGGAGGGGGATGGAATCATAGCCCTGCTCTGGGAGGGTGAAAAAGCCAAAAATGGCTACGGTGACCTAGAGCAGAAAGGAGCAGAGCAGAGCTGCAGGAAAACAGTGGAGATTCCTCCCTCAATCAAAATGAAACCAGGCCGAAACACAAACATGCATGCAGACACAGACACAGGCACACACACACACGGAAATATACACGCTCGCTCACCCACAGTCATCTGCACAGACACACACACACACAGACACACGAAAACACCACGCGTGCAGCGGCTGCAGCCTGTCCCACTTTCAAGTGTGCCATCATTTGTAGCATTTAAAGAGAGGCAGAGGGAAAGAGACAAAGTGAGACAGAGAGAGACAAAGTGAGAGAGAGTGCGGCTGTGTCTGTGATTCTTTTGTTTGTGTGTGTGTGTGTGTGTGTATGTATGTGTGCCTGGCATCTGTATTTGGATATCTTAACAGACTAAAATATATTTAATAACACAATATAGGTCAAACATGGTCAGCTGGCCTCCAACAATGAACGCCAGTGATCTGAAACAGATGAACACAGAGGGGAGGACTTACACCGCCGAGAAACAGTGCAGAGCTGCATATCAGCTCGGCCTGATAGAGGCAAAGGTAAAAAGGGGGGGGGGGGGGGGGGGGGGGAGAAGAATAGAAAGAACATGTAGCCTGGGCCTAGACAGAGGAAAAAAGAGAAAATAGATAGCATGCTGCAAACAGACGGACCTGAGACACAAAGACTGCCAAAAGAGAGGGAGAGAGATGGAGAGAAGGGAGGGAGAGAGAGAGAGGGGAGGATGATAAAAAAGCTAAACAGAGGGCTGGAGGGCACGGCCTTGCAGCCCAGCCAAACACTCCATTCATCAATACAGCGCAGTACATGCTGCCTGCCTGTCGGTTCGCCACACAACAGAGCCAGTTTGCCAAGCAGACAGGGACACAGACACCAACCAAGACAGGAGGGGCCTGGAGGTCAAATCAGTGTGCTTTTTAACATGCCTTCTCAATTTAATTCGATTTGATTCAATCTAATCCAATTCAATTCAATTCAATTCAATTCAATTCAAATGTGCTTTACTGGTGTACTGGTAACAAATAAGCATTGTATTGCCACAACAGGTATTAAATATAGGACAATAAATCCAAACATAAGGTCGATATCAAATATACACTTCAACAGGTACAGGAAACAGAACAAGAATACTTTCTCAGAAAAAATCCTTTAGCCAAAGGCATCAACCAAACCAGAAACCAAAAAAAAAAAGCAGTCCCTGACCTCGGACTGACTGTGCATAAAGGTAGATAAGCAGAGATATGTGGTGTGTGTGTGTGTGTGTGTGTGTGTGTGTGTGTGTGTGTGTGTGTCCTCTCCCTCACCTCCCAAGTAATTATCATCTCAAAGCCTACTCTGTGCACACGTACTGCTCCCTTATACACAGGCGCGCACACACACACACACAAAGTCGGTGTCGTGTGTAAATGACATAGGCCTACTTGAATTCGCCACTATGGAGAGCAAGTGAGAGAGAGAGAGAGAGAGAGAGAAAGAGACAGTGGAAGAAAGAGAGAAGCTGTCCTCCAGTGAACTTTGAAATTTCCACTCGGCTTTGTGTTCCCTCCAAAAACATGAGCATGAGGCCATGGCTGTCCAGTTGCCTCGGCGCTCTCCCCTAATGCTCCGTGAAGGCCAGGGCCACATATTCATTCAGCACAATTATTCACACAACGTACAGAGACAGAGAGAGAGAGAGAGAGACGAGAGACACACACACACACACTGCCAGCGCCTCCTGAGCGCGCACACACACACACACACACACACACACACACACACACACACACACACACACACACACACACACACACACACACACACACACACACACACACACACACACACACACACACACACACACACACACACACACACACACACACACACACACACACACACACACACACACACACACACAGAGAGAGAGAGAGAGAGAGAACAGTGTCACAGACAGGGAGGCAAACATAGACAGACACAGAGATAGGTCGGGAGGGAGGGAGGGAGGGAGGAAGGGAGAGAGGGAGAAAGAGAAGGAAAGATGGAGAGAGCCTGACAGTGTCTATTTAAGACAGAGAGACAGCGCCCCTGTGGCCCTGCTCCACAAGCACAAGCGGCGCTCAGGAGGCGCTGGCAGCCCGGGCGTGTGTGTGTGTGTGTGTGTGTGTGTGTGTGTGTGTGTGTGTGTGTGTGCGTGTGCTCAGGAGGCGCTGGCAGCCCGGGCATGCGTGCGTGTGTGTGTGTGCGTGCGTGTGCGTGTGTGCGTGTGTGTGTGCGCGTGCGTGTGTGTGCATGTGTGTGTGTGTGTGCGTGTGTGTGTGTGTGTGTGCTCAGGAGGCGCTGGCAGCCTGGGCAGGCCACTCAGGGGGTTGCACTCCGACTGCAGCACACAAAGCCGCGCCACGGTCTCCATCCTTGACCCGCTTCCTGGTGGGCTGCAGCTCGGACGCCACTGCCGGGTTAGGTCGGGCAGCTGAGCCCGCCCTGGCTGAGTGACTCTCGAGAGGACCGGCTTGACCGAGGGGCTTTCAAGACACAGCACAGAACTCAACTCGAATCAAATCACCAGGGCAGCTGCCAAGAGACCCTTTCGTAACCAGGGACTTCTTCATGGCACATTTCCTGGACTGGATGTCCAACGAGCCTCCGAACCTCACACAGCATGTGGGGAATAGCAGCTCAGAGGGTAGAGAGAGAGAGTCCCTTCAGAAGTGGCTTTGAGTGAAGCCGGCCTGCAGGACAGAGTGCTGCTGTGTCTTGCCTCACCTCCGGAGGACGGCCATCAATTTATGGCACAAAACAAAGATCTACTGAATGTTTACCGAAACCATAGAAACCACCATAACTGGATTAAAGGGCCAGATTTACGGAACCCAATACAACATTTGGGGAAGCTCAACGCTGCTGTTTTATGTCCATTGCTAAATGCCAGAGCCAGGCTTGGATCTGAAAAAAACTGATGCACTGTCATACATTTAAAGATGGAGACTAAACTGAATTTCAGAATGCTCCATACAGTTACTATATAGAAAAACAATATAGATATAATTCCATAGTAAATATATATTATGATGCCATTACATGTTTTGTGTGCAGAGGGCCTCAATGTGTAGACTATACTGTATTTTGCATACTGTATACTGTATTTTGTATACTGTATTCAACTTCACTGTAGCTAATGCTGAGAAATAATTATGAATCGGTCAAAGAAGCCATCATCCAAGTCTGGCATGATCTGCCACGTCAGTTAAACCAGCGTTCTTCTAGGTCTATTTCAGTTAAACCAGCATTCTTCTATGGAAGCCTATTTCAGTTAAACCAGCGTTCTTCTATGGAGGTCTTTTTCAGTTAAACCAGCATTCTTCTATGGAGGTCTTTTTCAGTTAAACCAGCATTCTTCTATGGAGGTCTTTTTCAGTTAAACCAGCGTTCTTCTATGGAAGTCTATTTCAGTTAAACCAGCAAGGCCGTCTATAGGAGGTGACCTCAGTTCAACCACTGTGTTGGTTTTTATTGCCATCGACTGAGCCGTACCCTGCAGGCCCCGTTATGACATGATCAATTTCACACACCACATCTACACCATTGATCTAAACTGACCACACACTGTCCACACACACACACACACCCACACACACACAGTCCACATACACACTGTCCACATACACACACATAGCAAAATATAGCACTGAAGTGTAAGCTGTGGACCAGGGTAAAGTGAGCAGTGGGATTCAGGGTCAATTGAGAGGAAGAATGCTGAGGAGTTTTAATGTCCTGCTGCCTGACAATCACATCGGTGGTGCTTCAGAAAGTGAGAAGCGAGGATACCTGTAACAGTCTCAAAATAGCCTGGCTCCCACAGAGGTCTCAACAGCTGATCTTGGCTAATGGAGGGACTGTCTCTCTACTGGCAGTCATGTCACACACACACACACAGAGTTACATGTGTGCGCCCACACACACACAAACACAGAATCATCTAAATCCAGCAAAACCTCACTCTGTAAATAAATAAATAACGAAATAAATAAAAACAAAATGCTGAAAGTAAGTCACTCAAACAGAGAACCACCCTCAGCTTTCTGTTTTAGAGAGAGGCGTGCATACCCAGCCACACACAAACAACGCTTACTCACACACATGCACGCCTGCTCTCACTGACACACACAGTTTCTCTCACAGACGCTACGCACGCGCACACACACACACACACACACACAGAAACAAGCATGCACACACAGGAACACGCATACACACCACGTACACACACACACACACACACACACACACACACACCACACACACACACACTCCCTGGAGAGAGAGCACACACATCACTGTGCTCCAGATTCAGAGGGAAGGCGGCTCTAAAGCCCAACCGGATTTTCCAATCAGAGAGTGCAGGGAGATTAATGGCAGAGCTAAAGTGGGCTTTACAATGCACGCGCACACACACACGCACACGCGCACACACACACAGACAGACTTGCACTTTCACACCATCAAATATTTAACTGGGTAAATTCAAGATCTGCATGCAAGTGTATTTGTGTGAGAGTGTGTGTGTGGGTGTGTGTGTATACATGGTGTGTGTGTGTGTGTATGCAAGCTGCACAGTCACGATTTCTCTGCCACCTCCGAGCATGGTGTTAACCCAAGAGTATTCAGTGATGCATGTGCTTTGCTTCTCACACACACACACACACACACGGCTCTGTGCATGTTTTAGGCAGGAAGTCAGTGGGATGGACGGACAGACAGACAGACAACAGGGAGTAGGCTGTCTCACTGGATGCCGGTGGTGGTGGATGATGATGATGATGATGATGTCACCACACGACCGCACAGCACTGGGGGGAATTGGGCTTCATTTCCATAAAATCATCCTGCGCGCGCCAGCTAGCCTCTAAGACCATTCAACTTAAAATAGCAAGTGTGTAGGATCTCTGCCTCCTACCGTGAGCAATCCTGTCTAACTCATGCTCTCTCCCTCTCTCATCCGCAGACACACGCACGTACTTGTGCCAAATATATAAATATATATCTTTTTTTTGCACAGAATTCTGAAATGAACCCTTCAAAACATTCCTTTAAAAAAAAAAAAAAAAAAAAAAAAAGAAATCTCGACACTGCCAACAATAAAGTAGCCTAAATCCCCACCACTTCCTGTTATTGTAAGACAGAACTCTCTTATTTAGTTCAGTCACTGAAGCCTGTACTGTAGGTATGAGGGTGGCCAATCTGAGCCCCAGAATGTCATCACTTTTGGGCAGCCTTGAGGTCTATGCTGGAAAACCACAAGACCGCCAAGGATTCCGCTCACCTCCTGCCACATTTGAAATGCTAAACAAACAAACAAAGAGACCGAGAGGAAACAAATAAACACATCAGGAAGAGCATAATAATGTCTTTAAAAACAGTGTTGGCGCAGCAGAGAGCTGGAGCACAGGAATACCACAAGAGAAGGAAACATGTAGGACACTGAGTCATATCCCCCATGCATACTCCCTCTTCTCCATTCTAGAACACCCCCCCCCCCCCCTCCCAAATCTGCCCCCCCCCCATCCCTGCTCTTCCCAGTCTCATAATGTACACTGACAGCATAAATTATGCACATCATTGCGAGAGTTTACACAGGGAGCAGACCCATGGGGGAACTCGGGCAGGATTTGAGCTTTTATCCCTCTAAAGTCTGCCCTCAATTAATTTGGGAATTAATTCAAGCTTGGGAATGAAGCTTCTCTCTCCCCAGCTGCAACGTCCCGGCCCCCTTTTAAATCTGTCACTGTCCAAATAAATAAATAAATAAACAAACAAACAAATAAATAAAAGTGGAAATCAGACCTGCTTACGATGCATGTCTCAGCAGAGCAACTGACACACAGTCATACAGTATGCTATTTATGCAGTGGAAACAATGAGGCATCACCACTCTAGACACACACTAGTACGTGCAAACACGAAAACACACACGTACGCATACACACACACACACACTATACTATTCATACACTATGCATGGACATGAAGACATGCATGCAGCACAGATAGATATGTAATACAGCTAATCTCACACCCACATGCACGCGCGCGCGCACACACGGACAGACGCACACACACACACAAGCACACACATACTAATACAGCATGCTTACACACACACACACACACACACACACACACACACACACACACCAAGGTAACTCTCAGTGTACTCCACCCCCTGACCCTCCCTCTGGCATCTCACAGAAACACCTTGTCACGTCATGTCACCTCAGCTCATTTCACCATATGTGTGTGTGTGTGTGTGTGTGTGTGTGTGTGTGTGTGATGCGTCTCTCATCAGAAGCCTGTTGTGCGTCCCGCCATCTCCCGCTGTCGGACACTGGACCCCTCGGGGAGCTCCAGCATCAGCGCAGTGGCTGAAGGCTGAAGTGGACCCAGCTGTCAACACCTATCCCTGAGTCATCACTCCCCAAAACCAGCACGGCACACTGAGCCCCGGACACAGCCAGTTCCCCAACACACACACACACACACACACACACACACACACACACACACACACACACACACACACACACACACACACACACACACACACACACACACACACACACACACACACACACACACACACACACACACACACACACACACACACACACACACACACACACACTCAAAACTGAGTCCAAGCTGCATTTACAAAGGACCACCTCACCAGCGCCACACACGCACACTAACGTGCTACGCCCAAACCAGTCCAAAAAAAGAAGCCAAAAACAGCGCCCTGAGAGGTCCGATTTAGCTTCTGCTTTCATGTGAGCCGTGGGAGAGGCACTGCTGCATCTAGTGACCTCTCTACCCACGCTCACACACACACACACACACATATACACACACAACATACACACACACACTACTTCTGCTTTTGTTGCCCGTGATCAATAATGCATTGCCTCAATCTTTCCTGTGTGGCACAGGAATCTTCGGGGACGACTAAAAATGATATGAGAGCGAAGCTGAAAACAAAAGGGCTTTTTCAGCCCCTTCTCTCCAATGCTCAGAACGTCCAGTCACAGTACAAGACTAACCCCTCCTCACTACACATCCCCCATCTTCCCACACACACACACTTCCGATGACCGAGTCAATTAAAACCACAGGGACTAGGTGGAAAGATAAAATGGACCCTATCCGATCAGTGCTAACAAGGAGGGGAGGGGATGTAGATATAGATATAGGGGGGTGTGTATATATATATATATAGATAGATAGATAGATAGATAGATAGATAGATAGATAGAGAGAGAGAGAGAGAGAGAGAGAGAGAGAGAGAGACTACAGCCATTACACCAGGAAATGGTTCCCAGCCCTCTGGGTTTGGCCGGCGGGGTCTCAGACTCCAGTGCTAACAAGGAGGGGAGGGGATGTAGATATAGATATAGATATAGATATAGAGATGTAGAGATAGATAGATAGATAGATAGATAGATAGAGAGATAGAAATGGTTCCTGGCCCTCTGCGCCTCAGACTCCACACCACTGGAGGGTGAAGCCAAATGGAGGGGAGCGGCCGCTTTGTTTACTTCGAGTCCTTTCTTACCAGACAATCACATTTCCCAGAATTAATGTGGAGCACAGCTGCCTGGCCCCTTCAACTGCACAACACTGCATGCACATCTGTCTGGGGGGGGGGGGGGGGGGGCAGAGGAGGAGAGGAGAGAGGAAGAGAATGTGCAAGAAACGGAAGAAGAACAACTAAGAGACGAAGAGGAAGGAGAGAGAGAGAGTTTAGAGAGAGAGAGGGAGACAGACAGAGAATGTGCAAGAAAGGGAGGGAGAAACGAAGAAGAAAGAGAGAGAGGGTCGAGGGGGGGAGGGGGGGGAGAGACAGTTTCGAGCCAACCGCTGACTAACTAAGCCATTGTTCATTACAACCAAAGGCTCAGCGAATGTCATGAGAGCATCATAAAGTGCATGCCACTGCCGAGGCCTGAAGTTTGAATGATTACTCAACAGCTCCCATTCCCCCTTTCTTTCCTCTCCACAAATGCTACAGTCGCTTTGATCCAAATATGACGCCATCATCATTGTCCTAATCAATTCTATTGTTTATTTGGAAACTCGGTCGAGCTTGCGCTCAGATACAGAGAGGGAGATCGTGTGACTTCTACAATCAAGTAAACTGGCTGTGTGTCAACTGGCCCGGTCAGCCTGGGAAAGAGTAAATTGTAGCTAATGCATCACTAGCAGCAGCTGATTAGCGCCGCTGCTATCACAATGAATCTGAACCAACAAAATGGGCTTGTTGAGTATTTTACAGGTGCACTGAACTTCCCTACAGATCTCAATAACTCTGGTAGCCATGGATACCAGCCACCATCTGACTAATTTATTTCATGATTACGGGATGACTGAATATCAAACACAACATTAATGGTCATGTGATTTGTCTGAATGGTCATGTGATTTGAGCTCCTGTCTAGGTGTCCCGCGCAGACAACATTCAGAAATTGCAACCGTGTATGTAGACTGAGAATGTATTTAAGGAGAAACAATGTGTGTGTGGATGTAGCAGAATTGTCTTGGTTATACCTGTCTTGGGACACAGGTATGCTCTATAAGAGGACTCACAACAGGCATTTTCTATTAGGGGAGAGATACATTTTCCACAACAGAGGAACATTTCTCTAACTTCCCCACATGGCAGTGACCCACAGCTGTCTGACGTGCAGTGAAGCGAAAGAGTGTGTGAAGGAGAGAAAGAACGAGAGAAGGAACACAGTGGAGGGAAAATAACAAGCTCGGAAAAGAAAGAGAATGAACGGCAGAGCCAGAAAGAGAGCCAGAAAGAGAGAAAGAATGAATGTAATGAACAGGAGAAAAAAAAGAAAGAAAGACAGAGAGAAAGAAACAGACAAAAGGGGAAAAGAGGGCCATAATCAGTTTATTTCAGACTCATCAGGGACGAAATCTCCACTTGACCCTACTGAGCGTGCCCAGTGCGGAGCGGCGTTAGCAGCGGCACATTCCTCTCCCTCACACAGCACCACACACTCGCTTGGGGAAATCCAACACGTCAGAAATGCCGCAGATCTGCGCCAAACCAGCTGATCAGGAGTCAGTGCCAGTGAAAAAGCAGGACATGTCCGAAGAGAGGCCTAGCCTATAGACCGCGCATTCCCAAGTCCCTAAGTGAGGTGAGTGTATCATATCGTGGAAAGGGAAGATATCCACCACGCAATCGTTGTGCCTCGGACTTTTGACTGCCTTCAACACAGCACAGCGTTTCTAATACAGGACAGTCGCAGTTTTTTCAATTTCATTTATGTCCATTCCGAAGAGCACCCGATTTTAATCTTTATATTTGACCCAACGCAGCACTCTCCTTCTCTCTCTCTTCATTGATCCACCACGCAATAACACACTACACACAACATTCCTGATTAAATGCAGCACTAAAAACACATTAGGTATGTGTAAGGCGATATCAAGTGCATTGCGTGTTATTGTACACAACACCTCCACAGGCCGAGTGTAGATGAAGCTAAAGGCTTTGTGCTGGCAGCAGGCTCACCAAAAACAGCATGCCCTCGTCTCTCCCTCCCTCTCCCTCCCTCCTTTCTCTCTCTCCTCCTTTTCACTTGCGTGTTCCATCAAAACCCCAGAGCGCTGGCAGCGCCAACAGAACAAGCTCACCCTCCTACCCCGCAGAACACCGCTGACGGAACAGAACATGCCACATGCCGCCACGAGAGCACGCTTCTGTCGCGGGTTCTTAAGAATAAAACGAGGGGAAACAAATTTGCCCTCACATCATCTCAGCCCACCCCCCGCCCCCCAACCAAGACCCCCCCCCCACACACACACCACCCAGCAGAGGCAACCTGGGCAGATGAACCGTGAAGAGAGTGATTCTTCTGCTGGTTCTCATGATGATGGGACCCTTTAGCTCTGGTTCGTCTCAGGATGAATGGGAGCAGGAAAGGGGGAGGTGGTGAGGGTGAGTGTGTGTTGAGGAGGGACGGGGGTGATGACAGGGTGGTGGGAGAAAGACTGTGTGCGTGTGTGTGTGTGTGTGATGGTGGCAACAGGCAGTGAAAGAGAGTGGGGGTGTGATGATGGGGAGAATGTGTACTAGTAAAAGATAGAGACAACAAGAAAAAATGGAGAGGAGAGGGGAGAGAGAGAGAGAGAGAGAGAGATTGTTAGTAGGATGGCTGGATAGTAGGGTCAGATTCATGGCATGACGTGGGGCTTACTCCTCTCTGCAGCTGCTGCCACTCGGCTGTGACCCGTTCTCAGTTCTCAATGACGCGCAGATGCCACGCGCTCAGAGAGAGAGAGAGAGAGAGAGAGAGAGAAAAAAGAGAGGGCAAGAGAGAGAGAGAGAAAGAAAAAGAGAAGGAGAAAGACAGAAACAGAGAGAGTGAGTGAGTGAGTGAGTGAGTGAGTGTTCTGGCCCTGATTCGGGTCAGTGCCGAGTCCGCTCCAGCTCCAGCTGCTATCTGGGCTGTGATGATTATACGCTCCTCATTCTCCAGCCTCCTGCCAACCGAGGGAGTTCAACCAGCCGAGACGGCCTCTCCCGCAGAACCAAGCAGAGTGGCAAGGACCTACTGCCACGTACCACTCTACTAACCTCGATGACGACTCTAGAATAATCTATATTGCCCCTGTCACCACATGCTGTAGACCTTGATAATGCTTCTCATTATAGATACTAATTTGTGCACAAATGCAGCTCATACCCATAAATCCTATTTTGGGTACTGGCACATGACATGGTGTCGCTGGGCACTGCAATGTAATGTCCGTTCCACTGTTTCAAATTCTATGCCCCCCCCCCACCACCCCCCACCCACCCCCCTCCTGAATGATGACTGCGCCACATGACTAGAGAGGTCCACCATTACAGACTGCCGGGGACAAAGCAAGCCAGACTTTCCAGGACAATGACTACCACAATGAGTAGTATTTACTCACAGGTCAGTTGGAATAATTGACCAAATGAGTGTACACAATAGGCTACCTCTCCCGCTCTACATTTAAAGTGAGACTCCAAAGTTAAGCCTTCGGACAACACCATTCAGAGATGTTCAGAATGGCTATAATATGGCCTTTTGTAGGTACAGCAGTTTGCCATTTTAGATTAAGAGACACAACAAAACATACAAAATGTTACAAAATCTATGAAGTCTATTTATCTGTGTCAGATATGAGTGATACAGGTCTAAGCCTGGTACCGCAGATAGGTCACAACCACCATGATACGCTCCTGTGTTCAGTCCACTTTATCTTTTACTGGAGAAGCCAATGACTCCCAATGATGTGGATACCATTCAGCTGTAATTACCATATGAATGCTTTTATGCCAGTAATTCATTTTATGCTAATAGTATGATCTAACATATCAAACAAAAAAGCGTCAAGGAGGTCCCCCATTATTTGATTACTTCCTCCTCCATGTAGGCTACCTCAGGAAAACAAAGCGTCAGTGGGAATTGGAATGTCCTCTCTATACAGTGCCATCTTCATGGGATTCACGTAAATCACGACACACTACGGATGAGCCGGATGAGATCTTATTATTGTTATGGATATACCGGTAGAATTCCTTCCCATGATAAGAATGTCAAGTTTGTCATGTTGTTGACATTTGCCCGGCCCTCAAGACTATGAGCTGGGATGACTAGTGGCTGAGAAAATACTGATGAATACAGTAATTTCCCGCATATAAGCCGCATGGCATAAGCAACAGGACAGTGTTTTATGCAAGTTGAAAGAAACAAAACCACATTAACACCATATTAACTGCCCTCCTGTATTAACCTCATAGCTGAAGAAATTTAGCAAAATCAATGTATAAGCTGTGGCTCATAGTCGGGAAATTATTTATATCGTCATTTATCATCAAGAATACAATAAATTATCATGATATTCAAAGTCTATGTTGTCCATTCCTACACACCACACACTCCATGAAATGTGGAACAATGGTTCAATAGAATACTTCCAAACAAATGTATATTTTATTCTGTAACAGGCCTCCTCAGGACATGAGGCATATGACAGTCAAAATGTTGTCGGACACTGATTATATGCGTTGGCTATGATCATGGCTATAACTAACGCAGAATTTCCGTTCCTAAAAGCCTTAAGCAAAGCCATATGGATGGTGATTGTTGTTGTACTAGGTCTTTTAATTAAAATCTGAAACTAAACCACTATCTCCAAAAAAAACTATTCAATGACCTTTAACACAGAAATATGAGGTATGATATGAATGAGACAGCATTTCATTTTACGTCTGCAAATATACAGGAGAATTGACCAATAAATAAAATCAGAAATTTCAAACCGCTATTACGCTGGCTATTAGACAGACAAGAACAGCTGAAACATATTGCAACCTTGCAATATTTCAGCATTTGACTACTACCACACTGTCTGATCCAAAACCGTCTCTTAACCAGGCCAAAAGTCACCTATTAGCCTAGCTCATCATTTAACCACTGACCCATTTAAATAGGCTAGACTATGGTTATTGTGCTACATTTAGGCAGAGCTAACCGCCTGGCGAAATGGTAGGCCTATAGCCTGATACAAAGAAAATCTATTTATCCAATTCACAAAGAGGTTAAGTGCTCTCTGAAGAAAACGCAGACATAACAGCCCAAGTCACCATCTGATCAACAAAAAAGCCCTGGTGAGTGTTTGCACAGGCTTGCTGACTGTGAATTATTATAGGCTACCTTTCCCTGGTAGCATCCCATTGGCAAACATGGGAGGAGAACTCCTATTTCATTGACAAGCCTAGCCCAATAACTAACTTATGTCAAACACACACCTAGACGAGATACAGGGTGTGTAAATATTAGATTCTGTGAGCTTCTAATAGTCTATCACAGATCACTATGACTTGATGTGAAATGTACAATACCATCACTGAGCTATTGTCTTCAGATACTATAGACAGTCTATCTAAACACAAAATAAAGGCAAAATCTGGTTGAGTCCATAAGATTAATGTACTCTTAGTAGCAACGCATAAAAACAGAGACAAGTTAGCATGTCAAACTCTTTTGTCAAATCAAATGCTGTGAAACTGTGTGACACCAGATTATTACATCTTGGCCCAAAAAAAATATTTTCGGGGAAGATAGCACCGTCCTATACCTCTTCATAGAGCTATGTACTTCCTGATAGGGTAATGCATTCCAAATGAAGCTGCACCTGTCGCCCCACTTTACAACATTGCATCAGCTACTTGACTTTAAATTACCATTGTCGTCATGAACAAAAGACAGTGGAGAAGTCTTAAAGTTAAATAGAGCATTTTCAAAATGGCACACTTTTTAAGTGATAATCAGTTTGAGTATGCCACACACTAAAGTAAAGGTACAAAGACTAGACTTAGGTGGCAAACTGTAGTGGGCGTTGGCAAAGCATGCTAACACACCACACATCCTCTCGTTCAAAGTTCATCAGATGGCTTATGACAAGGAAGAACATGTCTACCATCATCTCTCTCTGAATGGGCCTAACCCCAAGTGTCTTTTCTGAGTAGTCCACAACAAAATACTGTTTAGGCTGCCATATTACCGTAAGCAAAAAACATTATCAAGGCCTTCTCTAATCATTTCACTGGGAATAATAACTAACAAGAGGTGCTTGGCCACTGGTCACATAAGATTTGTACAGCGTATTTGACCGTTAGCTACACCCCGACCTCATTGCCCTCACGCTAGGCCATGTTTATACAAACATGCTGATTTTCTTGCCGTCTTGGCCTTTTCAGTCCATATTTTCTTGATTTGAACGGTATGAATGTAACTCCCCGCACCGTTCAAGTTCCATTAACACACAATGCTTATGTGTTGCCCGACGTGGCCTTGAGATGTAGCACGACATTTTTGTACAGTGTGGCTATTGTGAAGCTGGTGGCATGGAGGCCAGTCAATATTGGTAATTAAATATAGCGCCAAACTAATCCTGTTAGCGAACATCTGCATTGAGTACCTAACTGGCCTCACAGAGGCCTAGCTCTTCTTGCAGAGTGGGTCGACTTGTCTTTGGGAATCATCATTAAAACTAGCATGCATGAGTGCCTGAGCTTGCGGGGGGAGAGTGAGAAAGAAAGAGAGGGGCAAAAATATAATAAAGAAAGAAAATAAAAAATAAAAAAAATAAGAAAGTCAAGCACAATTCAGCCCGGGATTTGAGACAGCATTCTTATATTAGGCATGCTAAAGCAGATCAGCACTCTGCATTAAGCCTGACAGCACCGGTTTAAATATTTGATATGCTTTGCAACTGCGTCATACACCACTTCACTGCCGTAGCCCACCGCTGACATTCTAATTCTTTCCCTCTTAATATATTTTTCAGAAGTTCTGCTGTGCTCACGTGTTCTGAGGGATGAGAGTGGGAGCTTTAGGTCCTCTCAGGAGAGACTTGAAGGTGCTGTTAGGGGTGTGTGTGTGTGTGTGTGTGTGTGTGTGTGTGTGTGTGTGAGTGTGTGAGAGAGAGAGAGAGAGAGAGAGAGAGAGAGTCGATGTGCATACTGTGTGTGTGTGTGTGTGTGTGTGTGTGTGTGTGTGTGTGTCTAAGAGAGGGAAAGAGAGAGAAAGAGGGAGAGACACAGGGAAAAGACAGAATGACAGAAAATGTGTGTGTGTGTGTGTGTGTGTGTGTGTGTGTGTGTGTGTGTGTGACTGTGTGTGTGTGTGTGTGTGTGTGTGTGTGTGTGTGTGTGTGTGTCTCCGCACGCGTGTGCAAGATCAGTGTAAGGGGAGGAAATCTGAAAGCAGGGCTGCCTGTCGCAACAGGTTGTCAGACCTACAGTAGCAGCCACAGAAGGCTGCTGAGGCTAAAACAAAACTGCCTCGACTCCCGACTTGCACCATTAGAAACCCAGTCACTGATCGTTAACACATGCAAGCTACATTTAAATGCAATTAAATGACACACGACTGTGCATCAAGAATAACATCTTCTAACACACAAGCTCATCAAGGACACTCTCTGACTGCTGTTACCTGCTCAAAGCCACCTCACCATCCAAGAGTAGCTAGCTGTCACTCTAACGAATTGAATGGCTGCGCGTGACAGACAACATTGTCCCTGGGCTATGGTCATCGGCTCTAATTATAACGAGCTGGTGTCCTTCCAGGCCACACACTCACTCAGTGAACTCGCCTGAATTAGATTATCATCACCGCCGTAAACAAAAGGTAGGGTTACTCATACACATCCTACATGGCTCTATTTCAGGCTCCACGCATAACACATCATCAGGCTTGCTCAGAGCAGAGGGAACCAGGGCAGGTGTTTCTAAAGGTGCTCGTACACTGCCCCAACAAACTCTCAATAGTCAGTTTGTGCTTGTTGCTGTCTGTTGGATGATGTTGTTCCGAGTCTGACTTTTCTAAACAGGGCTGTGTGGAGCTGGCGGTTGGTTTTCTGAATATTTCAAAGACTGCAACCAACTGCTAACTTTAGAATGTTGGGGCTGGTTGGTGTTTGTTGGGGCAGTGTGCAAGCATCTTAAGGATGGAAGCCAGCCACACAATTGTGGACAAATTTCAGTTCCAATGCCTGTACTCCTGTTGGTTGAGCAAACACATGGTGAACTATTTAGGGCAGTTTTATGTTTTGTTTTATATTCAGCTGCAAACCACATACATTCTACAGTGAGAGGTATGCGGCATGAATGCTGTAAAGGGTAAAAAAGCTCTCCTTGAAATTCGAAAACTTTGTATGAAACTTTATTCGCACAAAGATTATCCAAAGCTCTTTACCGAGAAGCCAGTGTGCACTGATTAAGCCTGTTGCAAAGGTTTAAACTTTGCCTCTGATGCAGGGCGAAATCTGTGTGGGCAGGGTCTGAATTGAAGCCTTCCTTTTCAACAGTTTGGCTTAATAAGCTCTGTGTCAGGTGGAGCAGCATGTCTCACATACTCCCATAACAGGAGACATCTAGAAAGACACAAACTATACCGAACTATGTCCTCTTCCTAATGCGTGCACATGCTTGATTACACTGTCCACTACATGTTAGAGTAAGTAAATATGTCATTATGACAGTTAGAGAGTTAAATTATGACAGCTAGGCTACTCTCCAGACATGGTCCTGTTGTCACCTAAAAAAAAACTATGCTACTTCCTGTGCGTGTGGCTCTGTTGATGTCTTTTTTTTCTCTCCAAAAGCTCAGGTACCTGCAACATATTGTAACTTAAGGTTCACAATTGACGTGTAAAACACATACGACTTGTTATTAACATATCCAACCAATCATATCAACAAGGTTAATATCTACACCGGAAAGAAACTATTTGGCAATTGTAGCTTTTGAGGAGACAGCAATGGCTTTCAAGCATTCAATTATAATTGATCCACTGTCTGAAGCCAGAATTAATTCAAACCTACAAACTTAAATTAAACAGCCAACAGTACATCCACACTGTATAAAAACGGTAAGCGGTATATCATGGCCGCTCCTCGACACAACACCAGCGAGCGTTTTCAGCAGCGCAGCCTGTTACAATGTGGCCAGTCACTCACTACTAGTCATCACGCTCTGGCTTCGAACACCACTCTCACAAGGCGCGCAGACGAAGCTTCAAATCCTCGCACTGTCGAATACAGGACCTATGGTGAAATGTTAGCAAAAAAATGGCAAGCCTCACAACTAGATCCATTGATGCTGTAAAGCCGTGTAATTCCAATTAAATGATGAAATAGTACTGGAATGTAGTACATAAGGGGAGAGTAAGAGTAAACGGATATCAAATACGTCAGCCAAAACGTTATAGCCACCTAGCGAAAATTCTCTTTTCTTTCTTTCCTTTTTTTTTTTTTTTATCGAAACCACATACTATGCTGTCGACGTTATCAGCTTAACACTACATATATTCTACATAGATAAGAGCAATACTACTGGGGGGATACATTTCCAACGTTACCCACATTTCTTACCGTTTAACAGCAGAGATGACAGCATAACGTTGTAGTGCCAAGAGCAGAGTAAATACCAATCATTATTCCGCTGGAAAATCTGATTAGCTTTGATAGCGACACGATTGTTAACGTTAACCTACCTTAATAATGACAGCCGTCCTTTGCTCCATGTCCCTGTGACTTCATTCTCTTCTCGTCTGTTTAACTGAAAGTAAAATAATACCACTGTGTCAACTGAGCGCCAGCTGAGCTAGTTAAATGAACGCTTTAAACAGTAAATGTGTAGCAATACATGCACTGGGAAGACGACAGAGCTAGCACACCAAACTAGTAGGCTATCCAAGCACCTTTAACTACCGTCTGACGTTGCCCGAACATATGCCATCGCAGCGCTTAACTTGGTTGCCTTCACCCTTCAGTCTTCACGAGAGCAAACCATCCAGTTTACTAAATTAAATAGAATGAATTACTGAACACACTTTCGTTCTTGTGTTTTGGTATTCACACTGCTAAAGAAAAATAAAAACGATAGTTTCCAAAAGCCGCAGAGCATAGACAAGCTTATCAGGGTTATTTCGGTTTATCACTGACTAGCTAGCTAGTAGGAAGTGAACGCTCTTTCGGTTAGAATACTTGGTGGATCTGAGAACCAATGTCGTAACGAACTGCCCAACTCTAGCAGGTGTAGCTCGTGTGCATGGCATACGTAGGGTAGCTGGCTCACTTACCTGCTCTGAATGTTTAATCAATTTTAATACTAGTTACGTTTAAACTTTAATTTCGATATGCTCATTACATGAGCTGTCGTGAAGGCTATGCAGTTTCCCTATACAATTGCGCAAAAAAAAAAAAACATTCGATAAGTTGCACTGCCTAAACTCCGTACGTGCTAAAAGTATGAATATAATTTACTATGCACCGACCCTTCACGGTGTTCATTGAAGTTTCTTGTACTTTCCAAAATGTTCATCTCCACCTCAAAAGAGGAGAATTTGCTTATGAAAGGCGTTTCCTCCAGAATTGCTGTCTCTTAACTTCCTGAGTCGGACCTGTTCTCGTGTCATATGTCTTCCAACGACGCTGTCAAACGGAAATAAGTTCACAGAGAATGGTTCAACCTTGAAGTCGAGAAACAGGTTGGACTGCTGCGCAACTACTCTGGACACGTTTGGTAGACACATCTCGTATCTCGAAAAAATATGAAATGTGATTAAATTTGCATAAGACCCTGAAGGTTTTTATTTTATTCTAAGCATAAATGAATGTGGCTGCACGAAGAGAAAACAAGGATGGAGTTTTAGCCTATAAGCCAGTGTCCAGTTATGGTGACATATAGTTCTGCAATATCACACTAATTAAATTAGTCCTTCACAGTCCCTTGACAATATTCCAGAGGATAGGATAGCCTATCGTGCCTGGTGCGACCGTTTGGCACAAGAAACAATTAATTGCAATAGACAGCAAACGTCATGTTTTCCTTTCAGTAAAACACCCGTGAAGTTTGACCGCCATCTAGTGTCTAAAGTTTAAAATGACGCAGTTTTTTCATTGCTGTTGAATTATTGATTTTGGGCCTGCTATGCAGATTCAGCAGCTCCTTCAACACGCGTACTTAGCCAAAGACTACTGAACAATTCATTTTCAATGCATTCAGTTGCAGTGTTCATTGTGCATATTCAACAGTCCTAAACAAAAATGTCACAGCTCAATGTGCTATTAGATTCACAAGAATGTTGGCCTAATATGTTAATGATTTTATAATTGATGCTTCTTGCACTTTAATGATCATGTCACTTTTTAGTGACTACTATTTAGAAATAATTTTCTGCTACATGGAGAGGTAGCATCAACATCCTCCAAATAAATAGCCTAATGATAACACCATATGCCCATGTGCCATAATCCCTACCCACTGACAAATGTAGGCTACAGAAAATATTAGATAAGTAGATGATCTGATTATTTCTTAAACAAACAACTGCGTTTGGTTGGGGAGCGCACATCCACAGAAACAATAATCCAGGTGCCGGACAAAAGTGAACCAAAAGATCCAAAAATACACTTTTTATTTTAGTAAAAGGCAACGTTTCGATCCTCCAGTGGGATCTTCCTCAGGCAATGAGAACAATTAAACAAACAACTGACATATTTTAGACTTCCTATATATCTACTGTATATCTTCTGAATGTCGTGAATAATCATAGAGGAATTGGCAATAACCTCAGGCTGACCCACTCAGAAAGGAGAAGCAGGAAGTGAACTCACAGAAACATCTTTCAGTTCCTAAAGCATCCAATTAACACCTTTACTATTCAATATCCACTCCTTAGAATTGTCTGCATTCCACTAATTAAGATGTAGTCTTTCTTTTATAACTGAGAGCATTTACATAAGCCTGAGAAATGAACCTATACCAGTCCTTTTAATATTGTTAATTCCCATATGACCATGTACACAATAGAAATGAGCCTGTAGTCTTTTAATATTATTAAACCCCTATGTGACCATATAAGGTTGCAGTGTCACAGAAGGAAGAAGATTAATTTTGCACTCCACCAGTGACAGGGAACACTACATCCTCCTCCTCTGCCTTACTGTCTTGTGCACAGTCTGCTCAGAGTATTCATGCACTCCCTCCTACCCTCCTTGTTCACAGTACATGGCAGAGCACAAAGGATAAAGGCTTGTTATACATCAACTCAAACCCATGATTCTGTCATTAAGCCTCTGGTATGTGTAAATACGGTCTTGCTCTGTGTGCATGCTAGAGCCCCGCATCCTTGCCAGTGTTGTTGGTTAGTATGTTATGGGTCACAATTCTTACATTCCAGCGGCACAAATCATAAAACATTCTGCATAAGGGTCGTGCTTTTGAGATCAATTTCAGTGGAGTAGGATTTGAGGGCTTGTACTTGAGATGTTTTTGTTGTCTTTGTTGTCTAATTAGCTGTCTGGCAAGAATAACTGTAAATAGGTGAAGGGAGGAAGTAGCCTATACTGCAGAGTCCACATTGAGGTGTATGAATCGTAAGCATAAATGATGGAGACTATAAGCATAAATTATGCTAACTGAATTATTATTGATACATGGCACACATACTGTACATTTAATTCATAGGCTACTGTTTGTGCCTTCGAATATGAAAGCTTCTGTTATAAGCATAAATTAGGTTCAATTGATCGCAGTGGTCATGTATCTGTATTTCATGGTGTTGTAATCTGTTAGGATGGTGTAGGCCTAGCCTGGCTATATCACCTAAGTGGCAAGATAACTGAGTCGCATATGGTACACAGAAAGCTTCTGTCTCTTGCTATATTTGAAAATTATCTCATTGGAAAGTGGCCCCGTTCTCAAAGTTCCAGGTCAATCTGAACAACCCCATTCCTGGGTAAACGTAGATGCCTACGTGTCATTACAGTTTACAGAGCAGCTGTTCTCATCTAGAATGTGTATGCTCGCAAAAAAGTATACTGGGACAATTCGCCATAGGCTAGCTGCTACTCCTTTCAGCTGCTATCAGATCGCATAGGCATAACGGCGCTAGTCACGTTTCCAATCGCTGTCCATGGAGCGAGGTATTTACCTGCCAGCAAACTATCCTGCACAACTGACGCGGTAGTAAAAGGGCAATTAACAGGACACAGTTCACGGAACAAGCGAAACATCTGGCATAATATATCTAACTCGGAGCGGCTCTGAACTGACTCAGTCGCTTCGATGCAGAATCGTCACTCCACTGCTCGACCACAACAGAACAGAAGTGGGCCCGTGTGCCTTCATGAAATGTGTACTGCTCCGTTCATTTTCACAGTTGAAAATTAACCATTTACAATATTAAAAGAATAAATTAATTGCTTTAAATAGCCGCTCGGTTAAAATCCATGCGCATTTATAAAGTGGCTCTGAAAGTGTACATTCTTTAGGCTTGTTGCTGGCCTACTAACTATTGGGTCCTTCCACATTCGAGCGCTGTTTTGTTGAGAAGTGAATTTCATTGTGGAAGTGGTGTTTATGAATGATTAAGAACCAAATGGCATCAACTCTGTTGTCGCCTGTGGTTGATTATTACAACGATGAAGAAGAGCTCGATAGTGTGGATGATGATGATGACAGAAGTTTCAGGGGCAGGGACTCGGAAGAAGGTAAACAGACTAACGTCAACTAATTTTCTGACTAGCAGCTAACCAACACTGGACATTTCCCAAGTGCGATGTTTGGCGAAGCCATGAAATAAGTTAGCGGATAACTAGGTAGCTACCTAAAACATTGAAAACTTCTCCGGTTAAATTTCCCGATGTATTATATCACCTACCCATTATTCAACTTAATGTTCGAATGTCGTTGTGTTGGGTATCGCTAACTACCTTGTTGCACTGAGATGTTGGTAGACATTTGCTAGCTAGCTAACTTGCTACCGAGTTAGCATTATGAATTATTCTTACGACTGGATTCTAGATGACCGTTTGTATCACCGAAATGACACGAATTTCCTCCCAAATGAGTATTTGATTATCTAGGCGTGTTTCCCGTGGTTTGACCTTACTCCTCATAGTAATCAGTGTGCTGTTACATGCCACTGTTTTGAAATGCCAGTAAAGTCTGCACCGTTAGCTGCTGAATGGCCAGACTCTTGGCTAACCAGACATGTTAGCTTGCTTAGCTAACGTTACTACTTCAAGCTATTTCATGAAATTATAACTAGCTTGTTATTTTCTTTACTTGATGTTATAGCTTGTGCGTGTGTCATTGGATATGGGAAATGTCAGGGAAGTTTAAACTTTCTTGTTTTAATGTTATTTCATCTCGAAGTCACTATTGCTTGTGATTTAAAAGGATTGGCCTTCGACAGCTTATGTTATGTTATGGTATGTGTTTTGTTCTGCGTTGTGCCTGTCTGGTCTTATTTAGTCTCATGTCTGATTTGCAACATTCCAAGCATTTGGGTCTGCAATGCCAGTGCTGTAAATGAAACGAGACTGAAACGATAGCAGATTATTTACTCGTGTTACAAGTGTGCAACACTACGACGGCCGAAATGACAGCGCAGTGTCAACGGCGGTGCTGGTTTAACGTTACTGGATTGATGTCAGTCTGACCGAGTGTTGATGTTGCGATCATCATGATCATCATTATGTAATGCTACAGTTGGCTTTGGACTTAATGCAAATTGTATGAACGACCACATCTCTGCACCTTTTCCTGTTGCATTGACACAACCCTGTGTATATCATGTAGTAACGTGATTTTTGGTGTGTTATTTGTAGACACAGAAGATGCCAGTGAGACGGACCTCGCAAAACATGATGAGGATGACTATATTGAGATCAAAGAGCAGTGAGTATGACCATCGCATTGGGAAGTGCAAGTGATAAAAAAGTTTCACACAGCATTAAGTAGCAATGACATTGGAATAGAAATATCCAGTGGTGGACGAAGTACACACATCATGTGCTTGAGCGAAAGTAGAGGTGATGATTAAATGTTAAGTAAACGTAGAAGTCCTCCTTTTACATTTCCACTTGAGTGGAATTGCAAAAATACTTACTTTCAAATGTACTTAGGTATCGAAAGTAAAAGTCCTGAAATGTATTATGACTAATACAGTTGCATTTACTATTGTTGAAGTCATTCAGCACAGCCATAGGCATTCGTTGAGCCTTTATCATTCATTCAAGGACAAAATCAACCAAGAATTTTTGTATGTAGAAAGAACTAAAAACAAACTAGTGTGACATCTTATCTTAGGTACTTCAAAGAAACCACTTTTTGCTTTGTTGAATGCTTTACACTTTTTGGACCAAATCGATACGTTCCCTTCTGTGTTTGACAGTGTCAGATTGTCCATCGTTGTGTATCTATCTATCATTGTCTAATATTGTCTATCATCATTAGCTCGATGGCGTCATGAAGCTAGTTATGGTAGCATCAATATTGTGATAAGGGCTCAACAAGCACAGTAAACAGTGGATATAATAATAACATAGGTTAGGGAACACCATTATTTTAAGCCTAGCTCGCTTAATAGAAAATATACATGTAAGTACATGTATTATATGTCTTTTTTCCATAAGGAACTTAAACTGTACTTCAACTGTCACAAAATGTAGTCGAGTAAAAAGTAAGATATTTAGCCTAGAAATGTGCTGGAATAAAAAGCAAGAAGTTTAACTAAATTGAAATACTCAAGTAAAGTACAGTAATTGAGTAAATGTACTCAAGTAATGTCCACCACTGGAACTATCTTTGCCCTTTTTCAGTTAACCAGTTTAAAGGTGACATTTTTGTCTTCGTTTTGATGAATTTGGAGAGGTTGTGCATAACCGAAGAGCTATCATGAACATGAGGCATGGTTGTGTCCTCCTTGAAAATCTTAAACTCAGAAACAGCCACTAAAAAATGGGCGAATCAGAACAAAGCCTAATTGTGATGTCAAATATCGCAAAACCATTGAAGTTCAATTGGGGTTGCCAAAGAGGGTGCCATTTAGTCAAAAGGACCATTTCAATACCCAGCCTAAATGTAAGGTTTTAATTGGGCATGTGGAATTGCAATTGAGTTTATTTTTATAAATCAAAGTTGAATTTACACTGTTTTAGCATCAGAGAACACAGTACAATGCTCGATTCATCCATTCTATGTCCTAAATACAAATACCGGCAATATTTAGGCTGGGTGTTCCCATGCTGTCTTGCACGCAATTTGATTCACGCTGCTAAGGCAGCCTGGAAACTACCGCCCTAATTTTTGCCTCAGATAGGGGACCAATCGCAGAACGGGGGGAAAGCAAGATGATGATGAGCTAAACAGACGCATTTGATAGACATCCGTGGCGCCCAATAAACGGATCTGTGCATTTTTTTCAAATACGAGAATATGAACGTTTGGTTCCCAGACCACGTCTCATTGAGAAGTGGTGGCACTAGCCAATATTTGGATTGTCAGCATTTTCAAATTCATACTCTAAATTTAAGATTAGAATATTTGATACAATGTTTTTTTGTCCATATAAGCTCATTTACTGTTACTTTGATGTTGACCTGTGTTGTGTTTGTAAAGGCTAGTAAACATCTCAGGGCAAATGTTAGATATCCAGGTCTTTCTCTCACCCTCTAAGTCGTCCCTGTTCCTCAATCTGCAGGATGTATCAAGACAAATTGGCTTCACTGAAAAGGCAGTTACAACAGCTTCAGGAAGGTGGGTTTGGTGTTTTCAGCTCTCATTAAAGATGTGTAATAAGATACTAAATGCCCTGATGTCTATATGATAAATATGTAATTATCCATCTCATTCATGAAGTCCTACTTCTGATACTACTGGTATCTGATTCATCTTCTGTCCATTCTGTTTAAATGATAACTTAGTGCAGTCTCAGCAGGCGAACAAGAACATTCTCCAACTGATATTTTGTTCAAAATGTTGACAATTTGGCATTCCATATAATGTATGAGGAAAATGTATAGGCGATGCCCATATTTGGTTCAGGAATAAGGTGGATAGTTTAAAAGTCTTATTGGAGACGAATGTAGTCATTATACTCTTTCAGCTCCCAGTTTCCTCCTTCACACCAAAGCGAGTCCAATGTGAACAATATCACCTCCCACTACTATCCAACAACCCTTACTCTATGTTGGCAGTTGAATCCATTATTGTTTACATTGTTTACATTGTTTACATTGTACTGTATGTTGTGTGTGGTGTCTTAAGCTGCTGGGACCTTGAATTTCCCCTTGGGGATCAATAAAGTATCTATCTATCTATCTATCTATCTATCTTATTGTGAAGCCTGCTACCTAATTCAAATGCCGTTTGCGGGTTGTTATAGTTACCATTCAAAAGAGCTTCAATGTGTAACAATGTTTAATCTTGGGTGATTACCAGATTTACTTTATTGGTGTTCGGATACAGAATTAATAGCCACGCCACCAGCCAATCAGAAAAGAGTATTTCATGTCTCTGGGGGAAAAATGGTAATATGAGAGGGCAGCTGTTTTATATGGATACAACTAGAATATGGATAAGAGAGCATGAGCAGTGCTACTACTAAGATCTGTCCCTCGTGTAGCATCCATTAACCAGCATATTATTGAATAATGTATTCTGATGAAATGAATATTGTCCACAGGCACGTTGCAAGAGTATCAGAAGAGAATGAAGAAGCTGGATCAGCAGTACAAGGAGAGACTGCGCAATGCAGGTCAGTCTGTTCTTCTGTGCTCAAGTCATTCAAAGATTTTACATCGATGGTATAGATTTTGCTCATTGTCTTGCATTTTCCTGCGAAACTTTTGCTTAATAGATTAAGAATAGAAATGTGCCTAATAGATTGTCATTTCTGGTTTACAGATCTGTTCTACCAACTTGAGGTGAGTGCTCTAAACAACCGGTGTTGTTGAATCCATAATTGTTTTGATGGGACACATCCTGCTTATACGTGTCCCTCGTATATTCATTGCTACAGACTTTCTCTCTATGTTTCTGTCTCAAACACTGATTTGGTATAGACGGAGCAGGTGGAGAGAAGCTACATCAAAGAGAGGAAGGCGGCGGTGAAGGAATTTGACGATAAGAAGGTTGAGCTGAAGGAGAACTTAATTGCTGAGCTGGAGGAGAAGAAGAAGATGATCGAGAATGAGAAATTAACAATGGAACTCACGGGCGGTAGGAGCCACAGAATAATCAGATGGGGAGGGAGAGGAGGGGTGGGGTGATAAGACAACGGGGATGGGGGGGATTAACATCTGTAACGTAGCACAAAGATGTAATTTATTTTTTCTCTGATGTCCATGGTATCATTTTTTTGAAAGGAGAGAAAGAGGATTGAGAGAGACAGCGAGACGAGAGTGCTTCCAAGACTTCTGAAGAATTGCATTCGGAATTAACGGGATGCCCAATTACTGTGGGCTCTTTCATGGGGGCATTAAGTCTGATTAGTCGCTTTGTGGGAACTTTAAATTCTCAATTATCACTCTCAGATTGGAGCTGGTGATGTGCTAAAGCCATTTCCCTAATTGTTTCAGCTTCGACACATCGCCTCAGAGACCCCCTTGCGAGTGATGCTGAAACTTTCTCTCTCTCCCCAGATTCCATGGAAGTGAAGCCCATTATGACCCGTAAGCTCAGGAGACGACCCAACGACCCAGTTCCCATCCCTGACAAGAGACGGAAACCTGCGCCTGATATCCTTATCAAAGCCCTTGTGACAAAGTTTGGTCACTGTGTTATGTATGCGATCTGGTTGCCATGCCAACGAGCTTGGCTTTTTTGGTGCTGTGGTCCTCTGCTGACCCAGGTTTGAAGCTGGGTTTGGTGACCACGCTGAAGTGGCTACTACTATACTGCTACTTTCTTGCTACATACGGTGTTACAGATGAGTTGGCTCGCTGTGGGGCTACTGCAAGCTTGAATGACTCGATCATGTACAGTATCAAAATAGTAGTGCCCCTACCATTCCCATTCAAAATGGCATTTGACACGTGGCGCTTCCGGCGTAATTATGCTTTTAAGCGCGAAAGTTTGACTCGCGTACATTCATAAAAACACCCTAGGATGCGTTTTGGCGGGAGTTATCCTTTAAAGGGAAGAGAATGCATCCTAACTACAGTTGATTATGGGCCCTGACTATACCACTGTGTCCAGTTCTTTGACATTGTTGTCAATCTGCAGGTTTGGTACCCTGGTGGAGTGGCCATTTTCTTCCTACACTACACCACTCTCTCCCCCTCTGAAGACATTATGCTTTTGCTTGCTGGTCCATTGCCATAGCACTCAAACATTTCTCCGGAACCTGCCCTAACCATTCTCAAATGATTGGCTTTGTTTGTCTTTTATTCAAGGATATTTTGCTTTTCGCTGCCATTTCATCAAGTCAACATTGTCATAATCAGTGTCGATTGTGCTTGTGCTTGATGAATAATTGGCCAACCGTATGCAAATGACCAGTCCTTTTTCATCTGACGCATTTGGTGTGGTCATTGTGCTGCTTGAGGCTAATAGACAAATATGGCTGCAAATCAGTCGGTGATTGTGTGATTGTGCCATTTAGGCCGCACACATTGTATGCAGTTGATAGTCACAGCCTTTATTCATAATACCTCTTTGAATTCACACCCACACAGTTCTGGCCTGTCAATCATAGCGCAATCACGGAGTAGCTAAAATTATAGCAGGATATGAAAAATGACAATTTAGATCACCAATTTGTGTTGTTTTTGTCATTGATGTTGGTATTTATGTATTTTATTAGAGGGTACCTGCCTTAACTCTCAGCACCTCAGTTAAACTATTTGTTGACAGAAGAACAGATCATGGAGGATCTGCGGACACTAAATAAGGTGGGTGTGAGATAGAGAAGCGCTTAGTCACCTGCCATGGTCAGGAATTGTTTGTCTTGTGTTTGTTTGTTTGAAGTCACATTTAAATCACTGCCACTATGATTGAGTGACTCACAACCCATCTCCTCTGTTGTTTTTTGTAGTTTACTCTTGTAATTCTTTGTCATATATATTTGTACCTCAATGGTACCATACTTTTAAATGCTTGAATATTTTTGCTTGAATATTTTTGCGTTCCCTCTAATCTTACGTCTACTAGTCTAACTGACTGTTTATGTCTTTACAGCTGAAGTCACCAAAGCGACCTGGTAGGACATGCTTTAATGTATTCATAAAATAAATGTTTTTTTTTTTTTTTATCTTTTGTTAAGTAAAACACTTACTTTGCTCATAAGGGATAATGGATAACAATGGATAGATAGATAGATAGATAGATAGATAGATAGATAGATAGATAGAACCAGCTAACCAACCAACCAATGGTGATAATAACCACCTGCTTATACCACAATTGTCGCCGTTCCATCATGTTATTTATAGTCTTTTGATATTGATTTGATTTTGACATTGTTGACCACACACAGCATTGTCAGTACAGCTCTATATTCATAAACAAGCTCACAAATCTTTGAATGCATTACTTGGCAGTGCTAAATATAGACAGATGAAATTAATTGTTCTTCACTCTCACAGCAAGTTAAAAGAAAGCCAGATGGCAAAGAATGGAAATAACTAATTTAATAACTAGTTCTCATGCTCTCAAATAAGCCATTGTGTCCCTATTGTGGGTGCTTTTGTATCCATATTTCAGTGGTATTGATATTGCAGATGCAATCGTATCCATATTATATTTCCATCTATATTAAAGTTGTGGTAGTGCTAGCAAGCATTCAAATCATTTGCAAATAACATTGTAGCTGGTTAGTTTTGCCTGATATGTATGCTAATTTTATGTCCATGTTTGTTTTTATTTTATCTTTGTGAAGCACGTTGTAACTGTGTGTGTAAAGTGTGCTGTAAATAAAGAGTAGGGTGGTAGTAGTAGTAATAGTAGTAGTAACTAAAAGTAGTAGCTTTTTAAAACATTTTTATTTAATACACAATATGTGTTGAAAGTAAAACAACTTGCATTTGAAAGCAACACAACTTGCATTGTTTTTTACACATCTCTGTGTCCAGATAGGAACAGCACATAGGTTTTAGTGTAGTGCTCCCCATGAGTAATGTGTCCCTCCGGTGTGTGTTTGTGCTGTGTAGCCTCCCCCTCGTCTCCGGAGCACCTCCCCACCACCCCGCTGGAGGCCACGGCCCAGAGATACGAAGCGCGCATAGAGGAGGGGAAGCTCTACTACGACAAAAGATGGTACGTAGCGCAAGTCCTCGATTGAGCCCGTTCGGCTTCATGTCGGTCTTCAAGGGAGTTCAGATCACCAGGATTGAGGACGGCATGTTTATCAGAAAGAGAGGCACAGCGTTTGATCCTTTTGACAAGAGATTGTTGATATCTGAACAGCCAAACAAATCCACCCCTCCCTTCCTTCAGTCCTCCTGGAGCAATGTTGTTGATCGACTGGATTAATCCATCACTCTGTCAGAGCCACTCTGTGCATTACAAACCCCACAGTGTGCTCACAGACAAGGGGGCAGCTAAAGAAATTAGCTGAATTTGACCAAAAGGATTAAAACCTATCCTTGAATGGGTGGGGGAGAAGATAAACACTTAGCCAGGCTTATCACCACATTACTGTCCACTGCTGAAAGTTTACTGCTGTGCAATATAGACAGCTTTGCTTAAATGTTTGGTCCGTGTTTCTCTCCAACATAGTAGTTCATACTTCAGCCACTAGGTGATACCATTTCTTTTTGAAGTCTCCTGTAGGGACCCTCGGGAAAAGCTTATATCATATGCAAACAACCCGTGCAGTCCAACTGAAATGTCTTGTAGACGGCAAAGCTTTATTTATTTATTTTTAAAAACCTTCCTGTAAGTATGTGGTATTATAAGTCATATTTTCCATAGCCAACAGACCTCTCCTGGTGGTAAAACATCCTCTCTAACAGCTGTGACAGAAGAACCTTAGTGTCTAGCTTTAGCTGCACAATATTCGTTTGACATCTAGCTACAATATGCTTCAATGCATTGACCATCCACATTCGAAGTGTCACAAGCAGATTTGTTTTGTGTCGTGTGTGTGTGTGTGTGTGTGTGTGTGTGTGTGTGTGTGTGTGTGTGTGTGTGTGTGTGTGTGTGTGTGTGTGTGTGTGTGTGTGTGTGTGTCAGTGGCCTTTGGGCATGGAATGCAAAGCCTGGCACTCGTCACAGTGATTCCTTTGAAGCTGAAGCTGAAGACAGACTTTTAAAAAAGTATTTATTTCCAATGGAAGGAAATATGATTTTCTTTAGTCTGCGAGTACAGACTGTGCCGCCAAGTTGAAGTGCTCTTCTGCATATCACTGCTGGGTACCTGCTGGCAGACTGGCTTACTCGGGCGGGGGCAATGGAAAGTAGTTGCCATGGGCAGACGGCAAGTAGATTGCGCCTCCATAACTCCGTTTTTAGAGCGATTTACTTTTCTCTTTTTTTTTTTTAAAGCCTGCCTCAAGACGAGACAGTCGGGTGTGTGAGCTCTGCGGCCTCAAGCACTGGAACAAACCTGTCTCACATTCCGGCTCGAACGGTTTTGCTTTTTTATCCTTCTCTTTCTCTCTTTCTCTCTCTCTGTCGGTGAAGATGACCCGGGTAGAGGTTCTCTGTGGAGCGGATCTTGGCCCAATTCGACACTAGTCTGCCCCGCAGTCGCCGGGCGCCGTCTGTGGCGAGATTGTAACGAACAGCCCGCACTTGAGCCGCACATTATAGCAGCTTGAGAGGAGCTCTCCAGCACTAGAAATGATCATCCGTCTTGCATATTCTTTGTGGGCTGACACGGGGCGCTTAAGATTACCTGCATAATTTGCACTTTTAAATTGTCTGCGAGCCTGAACAATGTAGGTTCAAGGACACTAGACGCCACCCCCATGCCTGCCAGCACACAGTGATATTTGCAGGTCACAGCCGCCCGATAATGCCTTCTCAACCTGGCTTTGAGATGTCTTTAGTCCAGTATTAAAGCTGAGCATATTCTATTAAAGTAGCAGCAGGGTTTTTGTTGTTGCTGAGAACTGCCAGTCTACCTACTGAAAAGGCACACAAAATCCTTACAAACACCAACAATAGCACAGTTTGCTCTGGCAGGCTAAGGCTTGTTTGCGTGCTAGCCCATTGGCAGTATTGTTGCCAACATCATGCTGTGGCCTTTCTCTTCGTTTAACATATTTGTGAAAATGCATAGTCTAGGTGACTACTTGGAATGACAGATTTGTATCTGTCTTCTACATGGCCAAATATAGTGAGAGATCATTTGAAGATGATTTCAGCATTAAGCACTTGCTTCGAAAATGGCCCATTTTAGCATACTGTTGCTTTATGAGTCATGTTGTCTTGCATTTGACATGTTTGACACAACTCCACCAGGTTTATAGGTACTTTCTCCATATTAGTATTCTATCCATTGGGCATGCTCTGTTTTTGTAATATTTCTGTGTCTGACTCACACACTTACATTGAATAAAATGTGTTTGTTAATATAGATTTGAATAAACTCTGGCACAAAAACATCCTGACTCCATCTGCATTATTCAAGATGGTCTACCGATCGGCGGTTTGTACTGTATCAGTTGTGTGTATCACCAGTATTTATGGGTTTCTGTGTTTCTCTCCCTTACTCTCCCAGGTACCATAAGAGCCAGGCTATCTATCTGGAGTCAAAGGAGAACACCAAGATCAGCTGTGTCATCAGTTCCATTGGCGCTAATGAGGTAGGGCTCTGAGCGATTTGACCAATCAAGGGAGTGCGAACAGGAAGCATTTCTTAGTGCAAACGAGTAATTCCTTGCTGAAGGTTGTTGCTTTTATTGTTAGTGACTAAACAGCTCTTAGTATGAAAACAGTGGATCTGGTTTTAGGTCAGACTTCTCATCTACGACTTTGCAACATCATTTGCATAACATGTTTCAAAGATCCCTTGCAAACCAGCGGATATCCAGCAGCACTTTTGTTGTAAGAATTGTTGACTTCTGGGATGCAGTCTCATGACCCCTTTTTGTTCTTTGATTTCCCTGTCAGATCTGGGTGAGGAAAACGAGCGACAGCACGAAGATGCGAATTTATTTGGGGCAGCTACAGAGAGGAGCGTTCGTCATCCGACGCCGGTCGGCAGCGTAGAAATCCACCGTCCTCGGTCTCTCCCTCCATCTCTCTCTCTCTCTCTCCCTTGGTCTCCCTTCCCCCTCCTCTCCTCTCCGCCTGTTACATACCTCTCGTTAAATGCTCCCGTCCTTGGGTCTTCGAGCACAGTTCACCCCATTTCATCTCTACTTTGCGTTTTTCTCTCCACCTCACTCCATGCCTAAGGTGGTCTTTCTCTGCCAAGTGACCCTTCTGTCAACCCAGCTTCGTACTGTGGCAGAGAGAAAAGAAAAACACCACAGCACGCCAGCAACAACTATTGTTTTTTTTCCTTTTACCTTTTCCCCCCTTTTGTACACTCTTTTTGTTTATTTGTTTTGTATTTTTTTTCTCTCTCTCTCTCTTTTTGACCTTTTTTTCTCTCAAGAAGGAACACTTTCCAAAAAATCCATCACTGTTTTATTTTTGTATATCTCTGTGGTGTTCTCGATCAAGATGTGCAAATACAAGACAAATCGATATGTGAGACATATTGTCTGACATCTTTGAGACCCTAAATCATGCCCTTTTTTTTTTGTTCTTTTTGTTGTAAAAAAGTATTGACGTTGGACCAAGGTTTTGGAGAATGGAGGGGGAGAAGGTGACATGTAATATGTTGTATATATTTTCTGAGCGTACATGAGTGCAGCTGTCCACAGCCTTTTTTTTGTTTCCAGCCAAGCAATGCGGAACCTGTCGGAGTGGTTGTCCGAGTTGTGTGCAGCTAAGCTCAATCACGGATGTGGACAGTTTACAAGTGATGTTTGTGTTGTGTCCCATTTATTAAAGAATTTGGCTTAATATTTGGCTGTCATTTTTTGTTTTTGTTTGGGACTCTTGTTTGATTGCAGAGATCTCACTTCCTGTTTAAGATACTGGTAGTGGCATCCACTAAAATAAATCAGTACGTACTCAAGTCAAAGGTGAAGATATTATGTCAAGATTTTATTTCAGAGGTGAAGATATTGCAGTTTCGGCAGTGAAATCTAATCATAGTTCTTCACCAATTTTGTTATTTTTTCCACATTGCCATTCTCAGCTTGCCGTTTAGTTTGCTTACCTTTAAGGTGTTGTGTGAGCACAGGAAGGCTCTCCTTTCCATCGTGGACTGGTCCTCCTGTCACCTTTCCTTGCTGCAGTAGTGGTGAATGAGCAGTTGGCCTGCCCTAATGATGCAACCTGTCAGACCAGGCGCCGATTGTTTTTGCCTGCCGCACAGAGATT
Source organism: Sardina pilchardus (assembly GCF_963854185.1). Lineage (NCBI taxonomy): Eukaryota > Metazoa > Chordata > Actinopteri > Clupeiformes > Clupeidae > Sardina > Sardina pilchardus. The sequence continues at coordinate 6,278,956 of NC_085001.1, read as the reverse complement.
GCAATGCCTCATTCTTGTTTGTGTGTCTCGAACACATTTGTCCAATTTTCTTTGAGCATCGGTTGCTGCCCTGGAACTAATGGCCTGCCTCGTGCCTCTCTGAACTGACCAGTGGTCTGTGGCTGCGGCAACACTAATTTGTAGCCGCGGTCTTAATGACTACAGAAAACTATCCGGGCATGAACACGCTCAGTTTGAGAGAGATAAAAATTAAAAGCCATTGCCGGTCACAGTTGCAGTCTTGTAACATTTGCATCCCAAAGCTGTGTCAAGCTGGTGAATGAGTACATAGAGTCACTCTTTGTTTCGGTGAATGTCTCAGAAGACTGTTAGAGCAACTACGTGATAATGTTTGAAAAGATTATTTCCAAATAAGTTATTTGACAGTGATGAAAGAAAGAAATTGAAAGAAATACAGATAATAGCCTACTTTGTTTTAACTATCATCACTGATTATTGCAGACAATGAAGAAATAATTGGCCGCTGCTTGGATATATCAAGAAATGTAACAGCAATGGGTTTATGTAGGTGGCAGACTCTCAGAGAGATAAGACACTTATATGGATGAAGTGTTAACATGAAATTACACATTTAAAGTTACACCTGGGGTGTTTCCTGACTCTCTCCTAGATTTCATCACCTTGCTTATCGGCTGGTATTGTCGCCTCCCCTTACCTCCAAACAGCCATTCATCATCTGTCTTCCAATGCACTCGCCCATCAGGTATATTCATAATGCTGTCCACTCTTTGGCTATAGGCCTACTTGTCAGACGCGTCTTAATTGGCTTCAGCTTTGTGCCCCCTCTGGCCTGTCAAGTGGACACAGGCTCAGTGGCCAGCCAATCCATTCAGTGTGTTCAGCTAACCGCGGACGCCTTTGACTACTGTGGGGTGTCTCTGCCTCCCATTTGTAATGTTTCGATGGCTGAAGACAATGAGATGGGAGCAGGGTCAGCACATTTAGCGAGCGAGAAAACCAATACTGCCGACAGTGTGAACGAGAGGCTAATGGGAAACTAATGAAAAGGCACTGTAGTCCTCTGTTAATGTCCGTTTTACTGAGCCCTAAGGCTAATTGGCAAAGATTTGAAATATACATCAAAATAATGATTGAATTTTATAACATTTTATGATCTGAAAAAAACATTAAAGGTTGGGTACGGAATTAGCAAAACGGACGGCAGAGTTTGAACATATACAACCTCAAGTCCCGCCCTCCATGCACGAGCGACAATTCAAATGCGCAGCGCGAGAGTGAGCCAGGCTAAATGAAATGCCATCCTGGCGTCTACAGCTCTAGTCTCCATACAATCACTCACATCAACTTCCCCAATTACATTCTTTAGGCTATTCACCTCCAAAGGGTTGTAGTACATATGGTTCAGTAGCCATAGGTGTGTATATTTGAACAGAATCTGGTTTGTTCTTACCAGGGCGATTATCTCCTGAAATATCCAAGTTTAGTGCTGCCCCGTTGGTTCGCCTATTCCACCGTAGCTCCAAGCTGTTAAGTTTCGATTTCATGTTTACAGCACTCTTCGTGTCATGGTAAAATGTAATTTTTGCTACATAGCTTATTTATTGCGTGGGTGATTGAGTTTCCGTAGGTATCCGCTGCCTTAGTTAGTTTGTATAGAAATGAAGTGACACAACAAGAGGGGAACATGGACGTGCAGCAGCAGGCAGTTGGTTTCGTTTCAGCACTGACTCGCGGTCACCAGCTTTCAAAAGGGTCGCGCGCGGTGGGGAGGGGGAGTAGGAAGAGGAGTAAGACGTTAGATTGACGATCGAGCTGTGAAATGATGGTATGGGGTGAGGAATTCTATTGGCTGGAGTTTTTCGAGCCCTGCCCGTTCCGCAGATGATTGACGTGTTTAATTTCCATTTCAGTGCTTCCAACTTAGTGGCTATAAGTGGGTTAGGAATAGGATTTCAAGTGATTTTGCAAAAATGGCCAAAAAAGCTCATTCCATACCCTACCTTTAAGCTATAGTGCTTGTTCTACTCGCTTGGCATCAGTCATAAAACAGTATAAACAAACTGAGTTGTCCACGAAGCGTGAAAATTGTCCATGAGAGGAAATAGTGCTGGCCCCTTGTTAGAGTCAACCCAAGGATCTGTCTTACCAAAAACTTGCAAGTGATTTCTGAGATATGATTCCCCTATGCAAAGACTGTACGACAACTCTTCTTGGACACCAGCTGCTTTTCCATTCAATTATCCGACACCACTTTGAAGTTTCATCCTCCCTTAATCAGTTTTACATCTTCCTGGGAGGCACTGTCCCTCGCATTTATCACCTAGCATTAAAGCTGCAACCTGCTCAGAATTCTCAGCTTGGGGCGCAGTGGAATGGACACCCAGGAAGAAGGTCTCGCTCCATGTTTACATTGTTGTCTGTGTTTATCTCCTCGCGCCAGGCTTAGGGTTTGCTGCAAACCGGCCCCATACCGTCATGGCTGACCTCGTCTCAGATCTTACTCAAGTGGACCATGCAGACAGACGGACTCAGAGTTCAGAGATTGCGTTGGTGTTTCTGAGTATTTCTTGAAATTCAATCTGTATATGTATGTGTATGTGTGTGTTTGTCTGTGTGTGTGTGTGTGTGTGTGTGTGTGTGTGTGTGTGTGTGTGTGTGTGTGTGTGTGCGCATGTGTGAGTGTGTGTGTGTGTGTGTGTGTGTGTGTGTGTGTGTGTGTGCAATGAGTCTTGTCTGGTTGAAACCAAACGCTTTTCTCATATTGATCAGCAAATGAATGGTGAGGTGCTCCTCATGCCCCCGCTGGGCGATAGCCGTGGCCAGAGGCATAATATTTCCAGCTTGTCCATTTGGGTGCACACCCATCCTTTGGTTCCTACTGTATGTCCATCCGCTCCTCCCCTTCACATTTGGCATAAACGTTCATTTGGACTTTGTGTTTGATATCTTTAAGTAGACATTATAGTTCACTGTGACATCAGGAAGTCTGCTTTGTTTGTGAGTCTGGACAAAAATGTACAGTTTTGCCACTTCAGTTGTAGTGTGGTGGTAAAACGGCTGTATGACCGTTCTAGTTTTTCCTTTTGTTGTAGCAGGGAAAGGAGAACCAGTCTTTACGGATAGTTCACTGCTTAATGAGGCAACAGGAAATATTTGAACATTTGAACAGGTTTTTCCCTTTAGAGAAGTGATTTCTTGTGGATTTCTCTTTTTTCCATTCACAGAGCCTTAATTTGAACTCTGACTGTGTGCTTGCCTCAACTGTACAGGAACTCTTATCCTTTGTTGATTACAGTACTTGTCAGTACAAGTAGATTTTCCTTTACAATATCCACTATGCCTTACCTGGCATCTAAATGAGGGGTTGGTATGAAAGGCTAGCACTGGCTTATTAGAAGCAGTGTATGCCTATGATGTATTGACATTGACACAGATGACAGTAAAAAGACAGAGCTGAGTGGCATGAAGGAAAGATCATCTATCTCAACTGGACGACTCCCCCTGTTGAAAGGGCAATTATTACCTCCAAATGCTCTCAATCTGTGCTATGAAAGGGAAGGTCAGTGAAACATATGAATATATAACATGCAACACATCTGGCTTCATCCATGGCGGAAGCAGAGACACAACAATCACGGTATGAATAATTCAATAAATGGAACCAAGCAGAGCCTGCAGGCAGCTTTGCTCTCGGTTGCTTGGCAGCCAGATAGGGGTGATAATGCCCTCATCCGTTTTTTCTTTCTTGCTTTCTTTTTTGCATATATGTAATTGTTCAATCTGCCACCAGAATTTCAACATGGAAATGCTGACATTTAAACTGGTTTTGTTTAAGAAACACTTCTGTAATCATATGACAAGAGGGTTTTCTTTTCCAAGTCGTCTGTTTTCCATACAGTCTTATCACTCTTAAGCATGCTTTCATGGTTTCATGTTCCATAGCATGGAAATCTCAAGAACAATTTCCTTGCAGACACAAACTTGTTTCATCCACCAGATCTGTGCAGCAGTGGCAGGGGAAAAACACATCATGATGCAACCATCACATTATTTCCATCTGCATCATCTTATTTGCTTTATCCAATCAATATTCTCTGCATTACATCAAAGAAACAGCCTTTTTCACGTGACTGATCAGAAAAGGGGTTTATCTGATCCTTTGATTTGCTTTGGGTACAGTGTGTCAGGTGTTAATTTAGCATTTAATACCATACAACCTGAGTACCCTTGAACATGTCTTTCGGTCGAATTAGACGAAAAGATGAGGTGACTTTTTCTAACCTCCTGGATTGATAAGCGGAGCGCAAGAAGGACACTGAAGCCTCTGCATCTCCCTGGTGGGACAGAATATTTCCTGGAAGATTTGTCATACCCTTCTCCATAGCACCTCTCTCATCTTTTATTTAGCTGCTGATGGAGTTCTGCTGTCTTTCCAGGCAGGAGCCGTAGGGTAAAATGCCATGATATAGCCCAGCGAGAGCCACACTGGGCAGATTTTTCTTGCAGATAGCTTTTTTTTTTTTTAACAAAAAAAAAAAACCAGACAGGGACTGACAGCAATGCCGCTATATTAAATCACCCAAGCATAGCGAAAGTCACAATATTTGTTTACCCTCCACCTTATTATATCACAGACTTCATAGGCCTACTTCGTGCATTGTTTTTATACTGTCTGCAAATGTTTGGTCATTTAACAATATTTACTGTTTTCTCAACTGCAGACTAAATCCAGCTTGAGTACATATATTTTTTTTACAGTGTTAATGAAATACATGAAAAACAAAGGACCCCTGTGGTGAGGTCTGTAGGATTGTGACAAATTCAATCTCTGCTTGCTCGTCCGAGTGATTCGCCGGCTGTTATTTGCAATCTGGTGCTGATGCCTCGCCGGCGATGCCTGCAGCCCGAGAGCAGTGGAAGGAAACGTGGCCGCAGATCGATCGATACAGCGAGCGAGCGGAGCAGTCGCCACCAACTCCACCGCCGCCGCCGCCGCCGCTGCCACCACCATCACTCCCTCATTTGCGAGGGCCGCGGCATCGGTGTAGTGTAGTGCTCGGCAGGCACGCACCACTCTCTCTGTTTTCAGCTCCTCCGCACCGCGACAGGGCCACTGAATCAATTTGCAGCGTCCTCGTGGGCTCCTCGTGTCCTAAATCAGGTTGCGACACACACCCGTCCTTGGCTCACGAGATTGGACAGGTTCATCATTCAAATCCTGGGGGCAGGGGGTTGGCGGGTGGGGTGTAGATGAATAAAAAGTGATCCGGATGGATAGGCATTCTCTAAATCTGGAGTAAATACAATCAGTGAGCATATGCAAGTGCATAGCCAAGCCTAATACTTCACTGCAGATTAACTGTCTTCTGGTCATTAAATCTTCCACAGACTGCTGTTTTACAATTTTAAAGACAGGCAAATACATGGTTGTTGGAGTCATTCTTACCACAGGACAAAACTCCAGCTTTTCACAATTGTTCTTTTTTTTTAATTTATACTTTAGACTTGACTTGCAATATTCCTGGACCTAAAAACACTTGAACAAAAAGATGTGAAGTTTCCTTATTCCTTATTTCCCTGTTGTGTTTCCCTGAGAAATATTGTCCTTATTGTTTATATTCATTGTTAACAAAAACAACTTATTGCCCCTTTAAAAAAAGCTATGGCCTGATCAGAGAGCGGTCATGATAATACACCAATCAAAGGCCTGATGTCACACTGTGAGATAGGTTAACAAATGTCCTCTTGAAAGAGAATAGAAGATTATGGGAGAGAAAGAGAAAAAAGACTAAGTCCGCCCCATCTTTTAAAGTATGAGAAGCTTTGGGGAAGGTTCAGGCGAATCGACACTGAAGCCTCTGGTCGGTCTCACGGCTCCGACGCGATAATAGAATCCGTCTCCCTTCCTCGCATTCTCTATGGCTCGTGACAGACTGAATGTCATCAGTTTGTCTCGTTCAACCTCAGTGGACCTGGCTGTGTAACCCCACCCGCATAACACACACACACACACACACACACACACACACACACACACACACACACACACACACACACACACACACACACACACACACACACACACACACACACACACACACACACACACACACACACACACACACACACACACACACACACACACACACACATTCTCTATTGCCTTCTGTGTTTCTATCAATGTCTCAAGTCGGTTTGTTTTATGATGGTGGGAGAGGAGAGCATTTCAGTCATTAGACTCAAAAGGTAATTAGACTTTAGACT
>NC_085001.1:6242710-6267710 GCF_963854185.1 Sardina pilchardus | reverse complement strand
AAAAATGAGTCAGAGAAGTGAGGCCCACTGAAATCTCTGTTCCTCTGCTGCTGCATGTCATTTGTCTTGGGAGAATATATCCTGGCACTGAGGAGAAACGCTGAGATCCAAAGATTTGCTTTCGCATTCGCAGTGGAGACAGCGAGGACAAAACAAGGCGATAATGGACTTCTTTTGTTCTTCCTGTCGCTTTTTTTCCATCACGAATTATTCGCTACGTCCCACTCAGCAGGCGGCGTTGCTGCGGCTGTCGGGCCGGATACGGGTCAGACCTGGCCCAACTCGGCTCCAGATTCTATGTCCACTGTGCAGTCAAGAACTATCTCAACTTTTCAGTTTGGAAGAAGAAACTTGCAGAAATAGTAAATAGCTCTTGTGCTTGTTAGAAACACTGTTCCATTATCTTGATGTGCAAGGGTGCAGAGGGCATCAATGCTGGGATTTTAGAGTGTAAAAGTCTGCTGTTCCTTAATGGCATGAAACACACATACAGAGAGGGAGAGAGAGAGGGAGAGAAAAAGAGAGACAGACACACACATCACACACAGACACACACAGACACACACAGACACACAGACACACAGACACACACACACACACACACACACACACACACACACACAATCACACTGAATAAAATGTCCTCTTCTTTCCCTCCCTGCTTGGTGGAGGATGCGTATGCGATGCCGTTGTCCTTTCCCTTGCCCTTGGGGTCAGGCCTAAAGAATAACATTTTAAAAGCCTTCTCTCTGCTCGCCCCCACACGAGAGGAAGGGTCAGGCTGGTCTTTCTACATGTAACCTCCCCACACAATAGCGTCTCTGGCAGAGAGGACCTGTTAATGGGCGGAGGTGGACATGAAATCAAAGAATAAGCGAGAGGTCAGAGATGGGTGTATATTTATTTATTAACACCTGTATTCAGTCACTCCTAGAGTTATTTATTCATCGTTCTGTGGTGTGGGGTGGGGTGGTATGAGAGGGGCACTAGCTGTGCACAATTTAGCGCCATCTCATTTATAGGCTATATGTTACAGTATACTGCTGCATACATCCATATATAACTAACTTGCAGCAATTAAACTACACAATTTAAGTTGAGTACAAAAGTTACAAAAAGATGAACATTCAATCTAAGTTGCTTTACACACAGATACACACACACACACACACACACACACACACACACACACACACACACACACACACACACACACACACACATATTCAAGTGTAATTTCATGTCCTGATGGTATTGTCTTATTATTATTAGTGATGTATTTGTATGATGGTGGTTCTGGTCCCAGATGGCAGATGGTTTGCCTCTGCACACTTCCACGCAGTTGAGGGTATATTGGAGTTCATTTGGGTTTTTAAAAATGCAAGATGTTTGGGGCAAATGCCCATACTCAGCTATGAAAGACAAATCTGGGTGAAGTTACCAATGGCGTTGAGAGCACAACACTACTGAAATGTATGCATGTACAATTGTATCCTGCGTTGTGTGGAACCACCGCGGTCCAGCCCTGCACACACCCGGACTCGAACCTGTGAAACAGCAGCACCTCGGATTGGGAGTCGGGAAGCCCAGGCCCCTAGCTTTCATGCCAGCAGCGCTCTTGAGGCGTCGGGGAGTGAGGTTTACTAACGTTCCACACGCACAGCTAACTAGCTGCCATCCGTTACACAATGATAGAAAAAACATTATGACACCATGCTCACACACACACACACACACACACACACACACACACACACACACACACACACACAAATATGATCTTAAATTACTTTCATTAAAAAAAAAAAAAAAAGCATATCTCTTGCCTCAGGCAGGGATGTGTCATTTCAATTAGCAAGTAGTGTCTGCTGAACAAGTCTGCAACATTTTCAGAAACAGAAGAGAGACTGCCAGAGCATTCCCTGCAAGAACAAAACACCCACACCGTTGGGGGAAACCCCCCCCCCCCCCCCCCAAAAAAAAAAAAAAAAATCAAAATGGGGTTGGGTGTCTGTTTTAATTTTCTACATATGTGTCTATGTATAGACAATTCAGACATCTGTAACTAAACATTTATTTTCCTTTTTTGTTGTTTTGGTCCAGTCTGGGTGGGAGGGTGGATGGGTGGGGGTTGTTCTGTGTGTGCAAAAAAAGAAAGAAAAAGAGGAAAAATCTTTTGTAACTTTGATGACATGTCATTGTAACTACCCATGGTTTTTCTTTCAATAAAAAAATGATTAAAAAAAAAAAATGGGGTTGGGTTAGTGCAGGTATAATGTGCATAGAAGATGATAGCGCTGGAATTATGGGAAGAAAGAGAAATCACCCTTCAAGTCACTGCTTGAAATCTGAAGTGAGAGTACTGAAAGGAGGCTGATCACTGTGGATGTGGCATGGGAAGTAATCAAGCGGAACACCATGCATGAGCCAATTGTTTTCGGGCCACACGGAGATGATCATAACAACAGCACTTTTATGGAAATACAAATGGAGGAGAAGACTTTATCAAAGCATGGGCTGATTTTGGGATCTGTTTGTCCGGTTGGCTTTGCACGGAGGCTATCTCTCATGAGTCTACATGAGATATCTATGGGTGCCTAAGTGCTTTGCAGCCAAGGTCGCTGTTGGGAAATGTGGATCCTACAGACAAAAGTTTTGGGGAACCCCCGAAGATATCGTAAAATCCTCGTAAATAAATAAATACATTTTTAGAGCAGAGGATTTGAGCTGAAACAAATCACAAGATACATTTAGTAGTGATTGAAAGAAGAGAAATATGGGCCTGTAAGAGGTGTCTGGAGATTAGGTACTCTCAGAAGAGATTGGTCTTCAAGAGATTCTTGAGGAGAGAGGGGGGACTCTGGTAGCAAGTCAAGTCATGTACTTATATACCACACTTAAACACAATGCGATTGACTCAAGGTGCTCATTGTCATTGTAGCAACGGCACATTGTAGCAACTACAAATGAGAGAATTCTGCTTTGTGTGTTCAAACGGATTGCTGCACCAGATGACACTCTTTGAAAGAGTGCATTATTGCGTAATAACATGTATGCGTAATAAGTGTAAATACAAACACAGCATGCATAATCATGAAGTAACATACCGTAATTCAGTATAATTGTTTTGCTTTGCCATGGCAGTCAGACCACATGCAAAGTATTTGACGTACTGATCCACTAGATACCGAGTTCTGAATTACAAGTCAAATTTGCAGTGGTCTCTTCATTTTGAATTTGACCGTCAACTCATTTGAATGTAGGACAGAGCGGAGAGATTGAATCATGGAAAAGTCTGGTACTATGCAAAAGATTTGCTGATCATGATAAATGCTTAAATTCAGCTTGCTCTAACACAAATAAAAATGTGTGAATGCTACAACCTGTGTGGAAGCTTAGACTTACTTAAACTTACTTAGACTTGCTTAAAACCTGAAGTGTTTTTGTTAGGTTTAAAATGTCTGGAATAAAATATAAAGTGTGTTATGTTTAAATGAATGTGTTTTGAACAAGAATAAGAAAAAAGGCATACTGATAGTACAGAACTGTATGTAAGTGAGAGATCAGTCAGTTAAGTAAGGACATACAAACTAAACTGTAAAAAACATTAGGCAAGTCAGGAATTCGAAATAAGTCACCAGAAAAAAAGCACACCAAATAGAGATTCGCTCATGGCAGGACGGGATAAACTCGGGTTAGGGCGTACAGGGCGCTCAAAAAGGTATAAAAAGACAACAACCCCCCTTTGAAAACTCTCTTTTCCGACTTCGGCCTTTGCAGATCGATTGTATTTGATCTTGTATTGTACTCAATAGAGTCAGAACCCTAACCTTTGGTTAGGGGTTTTGTTAAAAAGATGGTCAAGAGTTCTTTTCGCGTTTCATTGGCTCCACTGTGTCATCAAGAAGATCAAACACCTTGCAACAGAGGCGTCAGCCTACAGAGTTGACTCTTGCAAAGCTCGTCAGTCACTGTTTATGGGCAAAGCACACTACACAATGTACTGACATACAGGAGTAGCAAACTCAGCTGTGTATGTACAGTAGGAAGTCTGATCCACTAGAGCAGACAAAAACCTAGGCTCTGTTAGCAGAGAGTTTAGAGTCTTTTTAAGGTCCAAATGCAAGTCATGCAAGCAAGGATACGGATATCTGTACATAGCCCAAACCCCAGCCCTCACATCAGACACATACACTGACAGGGGCTTCCTCTTTTTGTGCTGTGAGAGTCTCACAGCCCAAAGTTTCAAGCACACACACACACACACACACACACACACACACACACACACACACACACACACACACACACACAGGAGCGGCGATCTCAACTGTGTCTTGGGAGCCTCGCAGACACTAGAGTGGTCAAAAAATGTAACAAAATGTCACTCAGCAACTATGACATCAGAAAAATGTGCAGTGGTCTCTTCATTTTTTCTAGAGCTTTGCTTTGGCATTAAACTACCAATAATAACTTCATTGAGGCGTTTCACCCTTCAATGTTGAGCATATTTTCATTCTATTAATTTGCCGTTTCTGCTTCAATGATGCTTCACAGTAATCAGATCGCTGCTACATCCTTGTGTTCTCTGTCTGTGCAGTGTGTGAAAAAACATTCATACTTTTGCCCATTCATATTTAATTTTCTGCCATTCTCAGCCCTGTCTTACACTTGTGTTTCAAATATAAAGGGCATAAAGCCTGACAAATAAGCATCCCAAAATAAGTATATTTTCCGAAAGGCTTTGCGTTTTGACAAACTGTGGCTTTTGCCTTTTTACATGACAAGCCATTTGGAAATGAATTAGTAGACTGGAGAAATAGAGATCCAACTGATTATTTTCCTTTCCCCTAAGATTCACCAGATCAAACATCAGAAGTGTTTACTTTGATGGAAATAATAGTTTTTCAAGAGAAAATCTGTGCAGCGTTTTGGCCGTCATGTTCCGCTCGAGCTTTGCTTTAGGCGAGAATTGCAGTCGGCCTCTGAAATGGGAAGTTTGAAAAGTTGATAGAGATAATGGATTTTTGAAAGGCCATGGCGACAGCACGGCTCAGAGAGGCTTTGATGGCTTTAAATGTCTGTACTGAGGTTAATGCCTTTCTTTTACCTGTGCTTTTTTCTTCTTCTGAAGAGATGATAGGTTTTAAGTAAGACAAATGTGTTTTCGTACAGATGGACTGCGCAAGAACCTTTAAAAAAAAAAAAAAAAAAAAAAAAAGAATCTCTCACTTTTTCAGACACACTTACTGTACCAACCAAACCATAATAGAAATATCACATACAAGACACAAATGATGTATGTTATGCATACACTAGACATGTTTATTTATCCTTGTGTGTAGGTTTGCTATTCGGTCCTGTGGTGAAATTGCCTGAGGTGAAGACATCAAAGTGTAAGTAAAGAAATGCTTCATCTCCTTAGGGGGGGCTGTATCACACTGTTTCACAGACAATAAAGCACTGTTGGTTTGTTGTATATTTATTTCACATATCCAGCTTACAGTTGAGTTATTTTTAACTACTGGTCAAAATAATCTTTTGGAGACATAGCGCACATACAGTACAGTACTATACTATACTACATAGGTGAGGTAGCCTACATCAAGCACAATGCCTGATACTTGCAGCCCAGTAGAGTCCACAACACATTACAAGACTGCTGGTAAGGAACAGTATTCAACATAAAAAAATAAAAAAAACAGAAACATGCATTGCGTGACTTTGTTTTTTCCCCGACAGAGCCGAGTGAGAAGTGCCCGATCCAGCGCTGGCTGAGAGGAGACGTGTGAAGGAGACGTTGCCGCTGGGCTTTGCTCCGTGTTAGAAGGGTAATTGGGATCTTAACTCCATAAACTCACTAAGGGGGGTACCTAACGGACTAGAACATTTCTAGGAGGAAGGGGCAAAGCTATGGCTGGATAAAGCCAGTCTGGCACTGTTAAAGCCACAGTATGCAGTCCTCAGATTACTGACCAGCTTCCTGGTCTGAGGTGTCTACATTCATTCCAGCAGCAGGCTAGCGGGCCGAGACAGCGAGCAGCGTGGCCTATGGAGGCTTATGTGATGGATGGCTTTCAGCAGGAGGAAATGTATCAAGGATGAAATGGCCGCCACGATAAATGATTCAAATCTGTTAATAATTCAGGAAATTCTGTGGAGAACAAAACCACCACCGAAAAGTTCCAGTAAAAGTTCTCTGTGTGTGTGGCAATCAAGGACAAGTGGAGAGAACTTTTTTTAATCTTTGCACCTTCGTGTCCATTTAAAGGTGCTTAAAAAAAAAAAAAACCTGGCATCGCATTCCAAAAAATATTATTAATAATATTCTTATTCTTATTATTTACTGTAATGTGTTTTTCAGAAATGTTTTCTTTTCTGGTGAATTCATAAAAGCCATGGGGTGATTATTCACCTACAACTGATAACATGAGTTAATGGATTCCTGCAAACCAGAAGAAAGTTTGCTTTTAGCTGGCCTCTTACAGTAGAAGAAGGAAGGACATTATGCAACTTCCAAATCACATACAATAGAAGGAGTGTGTGTGTGTGTGTGTGTGTGTGTGTGTGTGTGTGTGTGTGTGTGTGTGTGTGTGTGTGTGTGTGTGTGTGTATGTGTGTCTGTGTCTGTGTGTGTGTGTGTGTGTGTGTGTGTGTGTGTGTGTGTGTGTGTGTGTGTGTGTGTGTGCGCGCGCATGCGGGCGGGAGCTGAGTTTGTTTACCAGATTAATGGGAGATAAAAAATGGATGGCTCCTTCTTGCTAACGGGATAAGTATATGTGTGCTGTATATATTAGATTTATCACTGTTCCAAATATACTGTGAAAGTACAGAAGTCACAGAAGCAAACAATGGCAGAGCAAGAAGTTGCCTTTAATTCAGTGGACTGGGCAGACACAGCCTCCTTGAAATATTATTACTGAAGTAATATTATACTATTCACTTATATCTTGTCATCAAACATGATGGACCCATTATTTTACATATTCTGTATGTGACATACACTCTTGAACCTTAATGGTAATGTTTCTTAATTGTCGAAAGTGGTTCCACTATGCCCAAGGCCTAGACCCCATAGGTAATTGTGGCAAGCGAAAACTCCCTTCCAACAGACAGAAGCCCTAAACATAACCCATATTGCTCTAAAAAAAAGAAGAGGAACCATCTAAGGAGAGAAGGAAGAAAAGTTGAACAGAAATGACAGCTCCGAGATAGAAATGGAAGAGCCAGCAAGTGACAGACACAATGCAAAAGAGAGAAAGTTGATATTCAGAAGAAGTGCCATACCTTTGCCCTATACGCTCAGCCTCTTTCTCCTCCACTCTCATCAAATCAGATGAATTACTGTAATTATCTGCTCTGACATCAGCAGATTCTCCAGGCGGCTATTATACCACTCAATAGAATACACTATTAAGTGAACGATTATATACTTGCCATCTGTATGCACATAGTGGATGGGGGATGTAACATGTTAGCTAGTGGTGTGTACCGTTCAAATATCATCACCTTCCAGGTCCATCTGTTTCTCGTAATGATTCTCAGTTTGGTTTGAATATGACCGTCAACTCGCTTGAATGTCACTCAGCAACCGAACCGTGGGATGACATCAGAAAAATGAGCAGTGGTCTCTTAATTTTTCCAGAACTGTATATTGATTTAATTGTGCACCATTAGCTAATATGCATATATTTCATTGTTTATTTGTTCTTTCATTCCTTCGTTTTTGTTTGACGTTTGTCACATTTAAACAATATTACAGCCAAATGCTACAAAACAAAGGGTGGTGCAGGATAAAAAGCAGTCAAAAGGGTTGCGTGCACTTTAGTGAAAACCACACAACCGGCACTCTAACCACTCCTCCTGGCAGGCCTCTACGATGGAAAATCAACAACTTAAGGGTTAGGGTTTCCATTACATCGTCTCAGCTGACAATCCCTTGCTGATGAACCTTGGGAAACCCAAAACACAGTGTTGAGTGCCGTGCATTTTACACTCATATGGCTGAATGGATACTCCCTGTGTGTTCTGTCCAACCCAACCCAACGGTTCTGTCATCTACTGCGGTTTGATAGATGAGAGTTTAAATGATACACTGAGACAGCGGTAGCCTATTGTGTTTTTCTCCCCGACTATTTGGTCTTAAAGGTACAGTCCTTGATTCTCATCGTATAAACTTGTCACCAACAATCAACAATTTCCATACAAATAAAATTGTTCACTCTCAGTTCTGGGAAATCCATAATTCAGAATGAATGACCCACTTTATCGAAAACAAGATTTTAACTGAAATTTACATGTATATAAGAGCAGTTCCTTTAAACGGCACATGGCTGCCAAGTAGACTCTCCTCAACTCCCTGACGTGTGGATCAGCAGACAGTGATGTTGTACTGCAGCGCTGTCTCTTGTCTCTGTGTTAGTAAAGTGAGTGAAGCTCTGCTGATTCACGCCACATCTTATCCGTCCATGTCAATCTGGGATCGGCCTGCTGTGAGCACTGCTTCCTGCTTCTGCTGAGGAGACGGAATACGCTGACAGTGCCGAGGTGGTGAAAAAAAGAGAAAGGGTAAGAGGAGGAGGAGGAGGAGGAGGAGAAGGAGGAAGAGAAGTACAGTTGCTACTCATGAAAGTGAAGAGTTCTGTTGGTGCTTGCTGGACCAGAGAATGCCCTTACGGCGCTCTCAGGGCAGTGAATTTACACAAAGGAAAGACATTTTACCCTCACTCCTCTCTTTTTTTTGTTGCTGTCATTTCCTCTCTCTCTCTCATACTTTCTCTTGCACTCTTTCTTTTCCTTCTCTCTCCTCATTTGTGTCTTTCCCTCCTCCCTGCTTCCTCCTTGTCTCTCCCTGTCCTGTGACCTTCCTCTTTTGTGCTACCTGACGTGGAAAGATCAGTGAGCAGCAGGGGCTGCTACCATTTTGAGAGCTCTCTCTTTCTTTCTCTCTCTTTCTTTCTCTCTCTCTTTCTCTCTCTCTCTATGTGTGTCTCTTTCTTTCTCTTTCTCTCTCTCCCTCTCTCTCTCTCCCTCTGTCTCTCGACGTTTACCACAGTGGTTGGTTGCTCAACAATGCTTTTGAGGAACGCAGTCCAGCTCCAGCTCCAGCTCTCAGAGGTTTTTAGCTGACGGGTTATAGGGAGGAAGTAAGTAGAGGTGGAACTTCAAGGGGCAAAGTGCTGGTGTGGGAGTGATGAATAGAGTGAAAAATGTCAGGTTTGAGAGAGAGAGAGAGAGAGAGAGAGAGTTCTTTTTATTATGCAATAAAAAGAAATTTCCATCAAATAGATATACCAATTAAAATCTGGTCCAAAATATTTGACACAGTCATTTTGCCAATTGCACTGTATGGAAGTGAGATATGGGGTCCACTCAGTAATCATGACTACACTAGATGGGACAAACACCCAATAGAAGCCCTGCATGCTGAATTCTGTAGAAATTTGTTACATGTCCAAAGAAAAGTACCCACAAATGCTTGCAGGGCAGAATTAGGCCGATTTCCACTATTGATTAATATCCAAAAACGATCACTAAAATTCTGGATTCATCTCAAATTAAGCCCTCAAAATTCACTGCATTTTAAAGCATTTAAATCCCAAGAGCTCAGCCCTAAGTCCAGTCCCCTATGTCAGCTGGTCTCGGATTTAACTAACCCACTAGTAACCCCTAACCTACAAACTGTCCAGACCAGCACTGCTTCCCAACCACCAATCAGAATCAACCAAATTAACAAGAACAATAAGAATTCTTATTTGGAACATTGGAAGAAAGAAACAAAATTACAACACAAACTAGAATGCTACATTGGCATACGAAAAGACTATCAATTGGCAGAGTATCTCCACACTGTCAGAGATACGAAGCAGAGACAGATCCTCACCAAGTACAGGCTGAGTGACCACAGTCTAGCCATAGAGATAGGCAGACACAAGAAATCATGGCTGCCCAAAGAGCAAAGGACATGTGGCCACTGTATGACAGGGGAGGTAGAGTCAGAGGTGCACTTTCTGTTACACTGTGACAAATATCGGTCCCAAAGAGACAAATACATCAACAATTTGAACAACATCATCCCAAATTTCACAAAACTAGAGGAAGAGAAACAACTTGCCATAGTTTTGGGTGAGGACACCAGCACATGCATATTGTCAGCCAGTTATGTGTCCTCACTCCATAACCAGAGAGAAGGTATTACCTAAAATAATCCCCCCACCACATCTACCCTTCAACACAACACTGCCCCCACACTGTCTGTCTGTTACACCATCTCTCCTGTTTGTTTTATTTTGTTTTGTTCTATCTTGGTTCTCCTATGCATGAACAATGGTTTGTATGGCTGTGACATGCCTGTGAGCGTGTGTGTGTGTGTGTGTGTGTGTGTGTGTGTGTGTGTGTGTGCATGATTTCGCTGATTTCCATTGATTCATGTGATATGTGTCTTGATGTTTTGTATGTTAGTGCGTTCAGTGTTATCTGTAACACTAGCTTTGGCAATATTGTGAAAAACAGTCATGCTAATAAAGCTCCTTTGAATTGAATTGAATTGAGAGAGAGAGAAGAGAGAGAGAGAGAGAGAGAGAGAGAGAGAGAGAGAGAGAGAGAGAGAGAGAGAGAGAGTCCAAACACACAACATGCATGGCAGGTGTAAATCAATAGAGAGATTTACTTACTAAACATAGACCAGGCAGAAAAACAAATCACAAGGAACAAGCTTAGACATGATCTAAGGTACAGGTGGGGGGTTCAAAAGCACAATCAGGAACAAGAAAAGCAGGCAAATAAAGAAAGCTAAACGCAGGAAAACGAGGACACAGACAAAATAGGCCAATCTGGCAGAGAACAAACAGGAGAACACACGCAGAACGGGAAATAAATACTCAGAACAATTGACCAAAGAGACAGACAACGTGGGGAAAACAACAAGGCAGGTCATCCAGGTAACCTGGTATCAAGAGCAGGGAAGAACACAGGGAAAAGCAGAGGCACATGACAGAGACACAAGTAAACGTTGTATAACCAACTACAGGACGTCCAGCAGGGCACAAAAGTCCAGTAAAGAGCACTGACGTAAAAACGCTTATCATACACTCTGTGACTCCCCAAGTGAATGGTCCACACCAAGCAGCAGCTATTTCATACAATAAGAATGTGACAGCATCATTCTTACTGGGCTCTTTCAGCCAAAGGGCAGCTGTCTGGCAAATAGCAATTTCACAATTGTGTTTTATGGAAGAAAAAAAAAAACTATTAATACATGTTAGTTTAAAATCATGAGTGTGTGTGCCAGAATGCTGAAAGGACGTAAAGAATGCAGTTTTACACCTCTGTGGTGATATCAGTCTCCTTACGCAGCACTGCCAGGTGTCTGGTGTTTGCCTCCGCTATTTTTACTTTCCAAGTGTTGATGGTGTGATAAAACACAGTGTTGTGTGTGTGTGTGTGTGTGTGTGTGTGTGTGTGTGTGTGTGTGTGTGTGTGTGTGTGTGTGTGTGTGTGTGTGTGTGTGTGTTTGTTATTAGACAGTGATGACAGGCTTGGTGATTGTGTTTCTTCTGTATGTGTGTGTGTGTGTGTGTGTTTGTTTGTTATTAGACAGTGATGACAGGCTTGGTGATTGTGTTTCTTCTGTATGTGTGTGTGTGTGTGTGTGTGTGTGTGTGAGTGTGTGTGTGTGTGTGTGTGTGTGGGGGGGGGGGGGTGTGGGGGGGTGTTCATCAGGAAACAAATATGCAGATGCGAAAGAAGTAGGATTCTGATGTTCACCAGTCTCAAGGCTTATTATACTCTCCCGACACATGCAATTCAATAAAGTCTCTGTGAGAATTAAATCAATAAGGACTGTATTGATACCCTTTCTCGTCAATTTTCAATGCAATGGGTACCCATTTAGCTCTAAGGTGAAAAATGGCGTGTTCTTGCATGATACAACAAAGTTAGGAAGATGTGACCTGGACACCCATCGCCAATGTCAGAGACACCGCTCTCTTCTGTATGTATCGAGTGAATGCCTTTAACACCTGTACCTTAGATCACGTCTGAGCCTGTTCCTTGTGTGTTAACCCGTTATTTTAATGTGAAAAAAAACAAAAACATATAGTGTTACTTTAAACCATTGTGCTTAGAAAAACTGCAATGTGAAATAAGGGTGGGGACTGGAGTCTTCAGGGCAAGCGATGAGCCAGCAGCTGACTGGATCGAGCGGACCCTGTCTTGATTTCTGAAGGTTTCACAGGCCCCCCTGCCTGCCTGCCTGCCTGCAGTACCAGAAGATCGGGACCAGATCAAGGTCAGATCAAAGTCGGATAGGTGCTTGGTATGTCAGCACTCGGCAGGTGTATGGCTCTACACAGATAGGGGAACGTTTGGTGTACGACTGACTCTCACAATCACAGCGTGCCATCAGGTGGTGGAGGAAAAAGAGCTGATGTGCATTTTGGGGTGGAATTTCAAACCTTTCTAGACCACCCACAGAGGCACTGTGCTGACAGTGCCAACGCTCTGTTTGTCAGTCCAGATAGCAGTTGACTGGGGATCAGATCTGTTTCACTATCAGCAGCTGTTAGCTGCAGTTGATAAGTTATGCAACGCTTCTTGTCAGCTTCTATGGCATTGCTGACATTCTATTTTTCCCCACACTTCATTTTTTCCCCAAACAACACAGTTCATCCTTCCATTTGAGAGTTAGCATTAGCAGTTGTTTAATATAGGCCATTGAAAGTCACGGCTTGACTGTTTCCATAGCGCTGTGGCCTTTATATTTTCTCTCTGCAATTGGAGGCACAATCGGACATCTGAACGTGAATATATGGGTGAATATATGGGTGAAGTCCTAAATAGCCAAGGCCTTTGTTAAAATGGAGAAGGTCTTCTCTTTCAATATTCTGATCGGCAGTTTCGCAACAATGGCAACAGAGTGAGATTTTTTATGCACGTTATAAGCCAACCACTACGGCAAAATGAC
The DNA here is from genome assembly GCF_963854185.1 of Sardina pilchardus. Lineage (NCBI taxonomy): Eukaryota > Metazoa > Chordata > Actinopteri > Clupeiformes > Clupeidae > Sardina > Sardina pilchardus. Next base: position 6,254,746 of record NC_085001.1, on the reverse strand, counting down.
AACACACTGACAGCAGATTATACTCTGACAATGAGCTGGCCCTCATCCGGCCCAGATCTGTCTTGAGGCTGGTCGCTATCGAGGAAGCCATTACAGCTATCAGGATGGATGCTCTCGACTGCTAATGGTCACATCCACATTGATTTCTGCTCATCCCATTACCCTGCACACTGCCACTGCATCCACTGCCATATAAGACTCATTATTCCACATAAAGCGTTCAGAAAATCTGTGTGTTTTGAGACAAATCTCTCTGTATAAAGTATACATTTTAAGCTTTAAATCCATCCCCTGCCTGAGGCAGCCTGCCCTGCATGAACTGCACCATATAGGGATTGAGACCTTATGTATAGTAAGAACTCATTCAAGGCCAAATATGAGTGAATATATAAACCATCAAACGGAGGGAGAGGCAGAGTGGATGAGACTTATCCAGCTATAGCAACTAGCACAAGATGAGGATGGCTTGGCCTTCATTCTTCAAGAAACAATTCTTAAGGGCCTGAGCTCCTGAGATCAGTAGGGCACTATCTTTGGCACATCTTACGCAACCACTTATATCAGGGCACTTGCCCGTTTCATCCTCATCAGTGCAATTGCATTCAATTGTACCCAGTATAAAAAGGAGATAACATAGAGCAACATTAATATGGGGTTATAATGATCAGTTTAGATTTTAAGAGGCAATCATATTACTTTGTATGTACTGTATAGCTCCTTGCTAAGAACAGTGTCAAAGTGGACTTGATTAGTTAAAGAAATGTTCACAACGGTAGACTATGGTGTACCTACTGCAGCATGTTATTCACATGATCAAATTCTCCTATAGCTTTTATGTAGCACATACTCATTATGTAGGTGACTGGACAGATTCCCAAAAATAAAGTACAGCACCATTTTCATTAGCAGGTTACTTGTTATAGAAATGTGGGATTATGGTTATGGTTAGAATTATTAATGATTTAATTAACGTATTCCTACTTACTCAAAGCCATTCTCCATACTTGCTTATTACATTGTAATACAACTGAATAATGACTAATGTGACCCATACTGGTCCTTATGGACATACTGTAATGCCCTGTGATGTCTTCATGCCACAGAAATACCATCTTTGTGTGACCTCATTTCCTCGCCATCTCCTCTGCCTGGGACTTGTGACACTCTTTCTCTCTCTGCGTTCTCGGTCCCACATTTCCAATGAAAGTCAAAGTCAAATATCTTTGAAATTCTGAAAAGGGCAATTATTAGTGGCTCAGCCAGTTCACTGAAAAGAAAAGAGAGGACTTACTGGAGTAATCGTCTTTGCTGTATTATCTTAATCCCTTGTAGTTTATAGATTCGTCTCATGTTAGTCCTGATAAAGCTGTCTATCCTTTTTTTTTATTGAACATTAAATGGAACTTTGCAAAAACCCTCTTTAAAGGAATGTGTCTTTTGTTTTAGTATTTGCTCTAACTGGAATTTGAACAACCTTTAAAAATACTTTTTGAGTTGAAATTTGAAAGCATATGCAGACACTCTCTACAAGGTCATATTGTCCTCATTGTATATTTCCTCCATTATGTTTTACTGTGACTGCACACTGAATTCTTAAACGAGGCCTAATAGTGAGAATAGTGTTTCTAAACATTTGATCCTAAATGGCCCAAGACATAATGTGAAAACACCGCAACATATAATTTACAGAGTGAAGCAGTTACATTCCAAATGACATTTCACCGGCAAGATTAGCTTTAGCCATGATTAGCGATGATGCACTGACATCAGAATTGATTCCATCTCTAAGAAAAAACGAGCCAGCTGAAATAACCGCAGCAGTCACAAACAACAAACTGCGACACAAGGATTACCCATCAGCATTTCTGCAGGGAGGAACGCATAGCTGTGTATTTGCATTTAGAGTGGAAATGAACCGACATTACCACACAAAATTAGACAGATCTGATGAGGAAGGACTATCCATCTCACAGACAACAAGCTGCTCGAAAGGTACCTTTAGGTAACAAGGCAGAGAAACCTTGAATCAAACTATTTTTTTTTCACTTTATGGACGTGACAGTTTAAGAGTCCATAAAAGAGAGTAATTTCAAAAGTTTTGAATTTCTATCCGAGATTTCATCTTTTTCTCAAGAGGATGGTGAATTCTGTGGTTGGTTGGACTCGAAAGAGGATTCACGGTGCCTCCATAAAGACACCATGCTTTGATTCCTTTTAGAGCGCCTTATTCTTCTTTTATTTCATGCCCCTTGTGTTTACATGTGCAGTCCTGTTTTTTCTGCTCGAAAGACCTTGGTGTGACAGAAATGCTGTAAAAAGTTGACTTGCATTGTCCATAGGGTAAAGACATGGGAGTGGTTTTGGTACTGGTGAAGGGACATACAACGGAAAAAGACGACCAAACAGAATAGATTCATTTTCCATGCTGTTTTCTTTTTTGTTGTTGTTCTTTACAACTTCAAAGGCATTAACTTATCCAGTCGATATTACAGTATAGATCTTGAAGGTGCTCCTTGAAGTCTGATTTCCTTCTGTGGAAGTCCCTGGGTACCTCTAGGCCTCTGAGCTCTACTCTTCACCAAGAGAGGATGACCCTCCCTGGGGGTCACCTCTGATCTTTCAGTCCTGTTAAAAGTTCTACTTGGCTAAATATCATGGGAAAAGGTGCAGAATGGCATTGGCATCAGAGCTTAAGTTGATTCTTGGACATAGTTCATGACATAAGGGATTGTCTGATACTTTGCACTGGAATTTGTTGTTTAATACTGCATTGAAAATGGGCCTGCTCTCATCAGCCAAATAACGACAAATGGATAGATGGATAGTCATCGATAATGACACATCACCACCATTTTGCATTCCCTTGTTTCATCTCTGACATTTCTTTGACTTGTAACTGGACAATTTGCTTTTGTTTGACTTTGGCTTGTTTTATGACGTTGTAAAAATGTGTGAATAACATTATGTTTCACACATGTTTACAACGTCATCAATAGAAATAAGATAAAGTATCACTGTGCAAGTACACAGTGTTAATAGCCGGATGCCGTAAATATGACCAATCACATTTGCTGTAAATTTGACCAATCATATCAGTATAACAATAAAATGAATCGCGACCTACATAACTGCATGTCTTTGGATTTGTAGCGCTATGAGGCAAATATATAGCTTACTTGTGCAGGTGAAATATATGTGTTGGTCGATTTCAAGGTAGGCTGCTCAGCTAAACTGGGAGGGTGTAATTCATTCTTCACTCTGTAAGTGGAATGCACAAGAGACGCCCATTCTTCTTGCCAGGCACTGACGTTGTCCTTCAAGGTCTTTACGCATGACTTTGAAACCCTCTGTTGGCCATTATTTCTTCAGAATGCAAAGTACAGCTCACCACCATGAGTCAAGACTCTCTGTGCTGACGTCACTTGGAAAAAGTACATCTAATAAACTATTATCTTCTTGTGATTAAGATGATTAATTTATCAGTCACTTTTATGCACAAGTGACTGACTCAATAAATATAAAGTATGATGTCAGCTTTATACTTTATCATTAGCAAAAGTAAACCTTTTACACTGACTGAAACTTTTAGATAATACAGTACAGTAATGATGAAGATATCAGACAATAGTAAATCAAGGATTGAGGGCTGTGGCCATGCTACCGTTCTCTTCCACAGGAGCAAGTTGTTCAGAGCAGCAGCGTGAATGAGGACAGGTGGGGAGTATTCATCAGTGTCCTTTTCAATCAGAGCAGTCTATCTGTCATGAGGCAGACAGGAAACACAGAGGGCAAGCCCCATCTGCTGCTCTCATTGGGAAAGCTGGGGGTGGAAGTGAGACAAGTTCCCCAATAGTGACAGAATAATGCAACAATAACACATAAAGAGAATATATTAGAAGGCTATATTTTCTATTTTGAGCCATACTATGTATTAATGAGCTTAGATTAAGACAAACTAGTTCCTTCTACAGGATTTACCAAGAAAAATTCACCTGCTGAGTATAAGATTAGAATAAGACATTGTTGACTAAATATCTAATAAGTGTGTAATGACACTTACTTCTTATTGAGCACTTCTACTTACACATATTATGTATTAATGGCTAACATGTGTTCACTAAAATAAAGTGTTACCTACAAGGGTAATATTACAAACTACTTATTGACCCCTGCCAAGGATAAACACCCCGTTATTGTGAATATGAAGAACAAATTGTGAATACTTGAGCATTCTTCCCATGTTACACCTTTCACCCATAGTTAAGACTCTCTTTTCCTGATATCTTTTGGTTAGACGCACCTGACTAAAACAGTACCCCACCTTCTGACTTCATGTTACACCTTTCCACTGAGTTTCATGGACATTGGATTTACCAAAAACGTAACCCTCTTAGTGAAACTTGTAGCCTAAATAATAATAAAATAAACATTACCAAAGGATTATTTACACAAAATGTACAGTTTGAAATGTACTGTATGTCTGGATGAATAGAATCAAATTACTCTATTAAGCTGTTTTTATTAAAACATTGTGACTATAAGATGAAGAGATTTAACGTTGATGTCTGTTTTTTTTGTAAGAGCTGTTCAAATACCAACCCTGACAATTGTACTTTGATTTGTCCTTCATCACTTTGAACCAATTGAACTCATAATGACTAATGTTGTGGCCTGAGGTGATTTATTGTGGACTGCATGAAATGAGCGAATGAGACTGTCATGAAATGAGGTCAAAACGTGGTTTACTGAACCATTAGCACATCTCAAGACCTTTCTGTTACATGCACTTCTCCGCTTCACCTCGTCTTTTTCCAACCCAACCTTACAACCTCTTTTTCTTGGTATTGTTCTGACTTCTGACCTTTGAGTGTTGAGAAAGGCACATTTATAAGGCACATTTATAAGGTTGCAGATATAGAAGTACAATATTACCAAAATTCGGGAGTACATTACATAAATTATTGGAAAACTGAAGCTGACTTCTCTGTTCAGGGGTGATCATTTGCTTTGTGTGTGTTTGACCTGTGAAGTGTTTAGGAGGCCTCTCCCTATAGATTGAACTTCTCTCTCTCTCTCTCTCTCTCCATCTCTCTCTCCCTCCCTCCCTATGAGTCTGCTTGTTTGAGTGATGGGGTATTGCGTTTTAATAGTCGCTGTCATCAGTGATTATCGTACTGACCATTAAATCTCTGAGTAACACGTGTCCCCGGAGGCAGTGGAGTCTCCACTGGGGTTAGGCCACATCTGCTGCTGACCTCCACACAGTGGCACGTGTTTGTGAGCTGGGTAGCCATGGACCTCACGCACAGAAGGCTCTTTGGGCAGCTCATTTATTTCCGCTGGAACCAGCTGTGTTGTAGCCGTCGCTGTTGCTAATGGAATTAGCGTCCACACGGACCTGATTGGGTGTTGCACCTAGTGAATCAGCACATCACGATGTAGAAGGATTTGTGGGATGCTACAGTTGTGGAAAGAGTTGCCCTATTGAGCAAACAAGACATTCAGTGTCAGAGTGAACATGAGAGGAGCAGAGTCTAACAGATGCCATTACAACACAACTAATGCTCCACAGGAGCAGAGCAAAGAGCCTTCCGTGCATAAGGTCCATTCCTTTTTTAAACCGGACTGCTGTTTGTCATGAACAATAACTCTTGCCATCTCAGTGCATTTGGAGAGTACAGACAACACATTTACAGTTACATTATTCACTTTTTCCAAAGCTTTTTCTACGTGTGTCATTTTGATTACAAGAGTGTTGTTACATTGTTCTTGGAGCAACTTGTGCCTTACTCAAGGGCACAACAGTGGAAGCTGGGAATTGAACACGCAACTTTTCAGGCTACTACATGCTAGCCCAGCTCCTTAACGCTACCACCGTACAGTAGTATAGTACAGTAATTTAGCTACTATATAGTAAACAGATATAAACACTGGGCTATATAGTATAATAAACAATTATAACACATTAATTACAAGTAAACCTGTTATTACTTATAACTTATAAGCACATAGTATTACCAAATTGAAAACAGCAAAGCAGATTAGCTGAACATTTCACATTGTCCATATCTTGTGCTGATCCTTTTGCAACAAAGATCTCCTCCATGTTCTATATGGCATGCCACATAGTTCTTGTTTTCTTTTTTTCGCCTCTCAGATAGTCTATATCTAATTATGCACTTGATTTATGTGATGATTTCTGTTGTATCCGGGGAGGGATCACGGGGAATAGAAAATCAATAATTCTCATTTGCAGGCCAGAAATTAATATCAACTGCCCGATATTTTTTCTTTCTTTTCCCCCCCTCAAAATGAATTTGTTGGACCCTTGAGGGTAACGAGTTTCACAGGGTTGATTACAGTCTGTATTTTAAGCGCATTGGAAATAGAGCGATTATGGGAATTATACAGCATTCATTCACAGACATCTGTCTCATATGACCAGGTTTTCCATCGCAGACATGCTGTATTATCACCTGTCTGTATTTTCTGAACTGAGAAATATACTGTAAAGCTGAGGGGGGAAATGATAGATTAAGAGATAAGACAAACGTTGACCGAATGTTGACTGAAACAAGCCAAAAGGTGAGAAAATATACTTTTACTGTTTTTTATGTTTATGTTGTGGTTCCTTTTGTTATAAATGTTTGGACTTGAGATGAGGAATATTATTGAGACACTTTTTAAATGACAATAGGGCTGATGTATGTGAATATGAGACTGAACACTGTACACAGTGGCACAGTGTTGGCACATGCCCACCCACACTGATTCCATTTTGCGTCCCTGAGCAAGCTGATATCAGTGTATTAATTGACAACAGGGAGGTTTTGTCTGGACCACAAGGAATTTTAACTTGTGGTCAATAATTCCAAAAGCTATGTAATATGAATATCCCTATGTAACATAATGTGTATTGCTTCTTTTCTGCGTTATGAAACTTTTTTTTTTTACATTAATCTATCTTTTATAACTGCAGACCAAGACACAGAGGTATATTTTAGAGGGAAGTTCCAAGATCAAGGCATGTAAGTATTTTGATTATGATTTAGTTTTAGATACGTTTTTTGGAGTAATTTATTATTCACAAATCTGAGCACTGATCTACAAATGAACTCTTATCAAGATTGATATTTCTGGCTTAAACCTGAGGGAAAAAACGTTTGATTTTTAAAAAATATATAGATATAGATTTCAGGTTATATATAGGTTGATTTCAGGTACTGGCAAGCAGACTGCACCACAACGGTGACATTTCATTTGAAACTAAGCTCACACATGCTAAACACATTTGTTTAATCATCAGTACATTATTCACCTCATCAAATCACTTAGTCATGTTTCAACCAATTTAGGTGAAGCAAGGGAAAATTGTCGGCTCACATTTTTTTGTTGTTTTTGTGAGTCAGGAACCATTTGATGTCTACCAACTTCTTCATTAATCCTGATTCGTTCCACAGGTCCTTGCTGCTTGTCCACCCCCCTTGTTCTCCTAGTTTTGCGCACCGTTAAACCTTTGAAGAGGCCTGCCGCAGCCCTGCTGATCCATTTCAAGCCCTGGCTGTCTTGTTCGCTATGTAAAACATCACAAGCACCAGTTCCACACCTTCACAAATTCAAAGCAGCTCTATAAATACGTACAGTATTAGATTAGTGTTTGATTTCCCTGTGTTGTCTGAGTCACCGGATCTTACAGTACTGACTTCTAGATCCTGCAGTGTTAGTCCAAACGAATGCCTATACTGTGTCTTTGAGGATTGGCAAGATACAGTATATCTCCACATTAGATGCTTTTTAATTAACGATTTAACTATTTTTTCCCCTGTGAAGATGCGGAGTGGAATTCCAGGACAAATTGGCAATAATTAATTCATATTGCAAATTAACTAGAGGTTTAAACATTGAGTTAGCCAGGACACATTAATTGTGTAAGATTATAGGCCTTTGGCATGCCAGTAAGAATTAATAACTTGCAATAACTGCTTTATTTGAATATGAATGAGGAGAAGACTTCATGTCATTAACGCTTCAGTGTCTGAAAATGCATAGTCAAAAAAATGTTTTGTGACCGTCAAACCATATCCAAAATGAATCATGAGGATCCCACTAAAATGTAATTAGCATGATCTTACTGTAGATACATATTGTTATGTTCAAGCATGATAATAATTGATGGCTAATGTATATGCTTCCCATGAGTCCATGATGCAAGAGACAGAAATAATACAATTCTTTAAATTCTTTATGCTTCTGTAGTGAATTTTGCAGATGTTATCACCATTTCACACACATTAACAGTGTATGTACCTGGGAGATATATTTGCCACAGTATCTTCTGCAGTGAATTTTGCAAAGGAGTGCTCATTGTTTCATACATCAAAAGTATACCTGGGTGTATACCCAACCCTGCTAGTCGGTGTTGGGAAGTTACAGTTACATTGATACATTTAAGGGATTACATTCTTAATCATGACATGCTTTTTTAAACCACACCTTGTAGCCTATGTGCTGTACAACTGTGCTGTGTCTCCTTTGTCTTTCTCTCTCAGTTTGTATTTATAGCCGAAATGGAGCACGTCTCAGGGAATGCAGAATGTCAAATCTGTTTTGCTGTTGGCCAATAGGGCGTACATCCAGCCAGCGTGTTTTAGGCTAGTCTAGGTTTCAGAATGTTCTGTTCTTGTGCTGTTGAACTCAAATACTTCTTGTTTGGGATTTGGTAGCCTTTTAACTTACAGTACATGCAGACAAAGCATATCTATTATAGGTTCCTGGCATCTTGACAGTGACGTTACAGTAATAGTGTTTCATAGGCTTATCATTTATATCAAACCATCCTCACTGTAAAGCAGGTTGTGGGTGGTTGTTGGCACTATGAGTTGCATAACCTCAACTGTCCCATCCACTGCTAACAAAATATAATGTAATGTAATTACACACACAATGTGATGTACTTCAAAATAATTTACCCACTTTGAGTAATCTATCGGAATACGTAAAAAAATACGCAGTGGAATACATTTTAACAGTAACTCTCCCAAAACTGCTGCTACGGTATCCTCACCTACCTTTCATATTTTCATAGCAGCTATTTCAGGCCCATGTCCAACCCTAACTTGACTGGTTAGAATTTAAATTGAATCATATAATTGTTTGAGTTGTAAAAGTATGTATAAGATTTAACGAGGCTGGGTAAGAAACAAGACCTCCCTCTACTTTTTAATTCTCAAAACACGCAGTAGTGTTTCAACACACGTTCCCCTTGGCAGCAGGATGACAAATGCTCCTTTTTCAATCGCCCCAATTCAGCCCAACTTCTTAATATGAAACCTGTCAAGGATAATTTGTTTCCTTGTGGATTAAAACATAAAACTGCAGGGGAGGACAACGATTCTGCTTCGCCACCATCTGGGCACCGCGCATGCAGTGAATCTGCCACAGGACCTCATGAAATATTGAGCACGCAAGAAGGCTCAGGCAACTGCTAGCACCCTGATATGCAGGACGTATGCGTTGCGTGTGCATTGACCCCTGTTGCTTTTTCCTGGTCATGTTGGCACATGTCCTGTGGCTGCCTCACCTGATTAAATAAACAAATGGCCATTGTGGAGTCTGGTTGCTATGCGTGCATTTGTGTGTGTGTGTGCACGCATGCATGTGTGTGTATATATGTGGTGTGTGTGTGTGTGTGTGTGTGTGTGTGCATGTGTGCATATGTGTCTGTGTGTGCATGTGTGCGTATGTGTGTGTGTGTGTGTGTGTGTGTGTGTGTTTGCATGTATGGGTGTGTGTGTGTGTGTGCATGTGTGCGTACTGTATGTGTGTGTGTGTGTGTGCATGTGTGTGCGCATGTGTGCATGTGTGCGTATGTGTGTGTGCGTATGTGTGTGTGTGTGCGTATGTGTGTGTGTGTGTGTGTGTGTGTGTTTAGCTATCAGCCTTGGGACAGATGCACACCCTGCGGCCCGGGCTTGGAATCGCGCCTACAACTCACTTGTAAGCACCATCCGAGCTCCGCTGTCCAATTATGCAGATTTTTTGTTTTGCACACTCACTCAAGTGGAGAGGAAGCAGGTCCGGGGTCCAAGCGCCCCCAAACCAGAAATAACCCAGCCTTTTGTTCAGAGCCCTCATCCACATCTCCTAGCAGGAATCAGAATGCACTGAGCGTTGATCAAAAATCACAACATCGGAAAAAAAAAGACGGCATTTTATTCCAACGTAAGACCGAAGAATAAAAATAAAAGCAAAGCTGTCAATCAGAGAGACGGCCATGAAATGTCAACAGACAATGGCATCTCTCGAGAGTCTCAAGATCGAGCGTGGAAAAAAATAATCACGCTGCACGTGGGTAACTGAATCTGCCATACTTACAATTTCAGACACTAAACAACAACAACATTCCCAGAATTGGCCACTTCATATGCTTAAAAATGCATCTCTTGTATGCAGCGCATTAGCTTGCCAACATCTCATGATTTACAAAGCGCCAGACATTATGCAGTCTTCACTGTGACTTAAAAGCACAAGTCTGAACGGGTGTTATTGGAGCAGACAGACGGACACCCATGGCGAGTGTGCGGCATCGTCTCCCAGTACGAGCGCCCGCTCCGTGCCAGGCTGGCAGGCACGCCAAGCCATGCTCAGGCAGATGGAGATCTCAGAAGACAGGCTCTGATACCAAGCAGCGGGGTCAGTTGGCCAGAGTCCCCTGCTCACTGGTGGAGGCTGGAGGACCTTGGGGGAGGGTGGAGGTAGAGGGGACGGGTGGGTGGTTGGACGGGGACATAGAGGGGGGATGGAGATCAGTGCTGCCCAGCTTCACAGCACTGGTCTGAGGGGACAACAAGAGGGTGCCAGCCACCCCTTGTCCACTCAGGCTGCTGAGAGAGAACAGACACACACACGCACGCATGCACGCACACACGCACACACACACACACACACACACACACGCACACACACACACACGCACACACACACAAATATACAGACACATATACACACACACACACACACACACACACAGACACTGACAACAATCAAGGAATCAGAGGAATAGATAGGCTTGCAATGCGCCCCCCCCCCCCTTGCCCCCCCTCACACACACAGCCTGAGGAACCTGTATATAACAAAAGAATGCCACACAAATCTGAGCGTAGATCAGCGGGCGTCCTGCCAACTGCCATGTTGAATCTGGGCCTGTCAGTGTGCTGCCCCACTCCACTGTTCCAGTGTTCCTCGTGGGTGGGTCCCTACAGCACTCACGGCACCACAGAGAACCAGAGGACCGTCAACCAAACTTTATTTTAATGGGAATTATGACAGAATTTAATGAATGTATTGTTTTTTTGGGGTTACTTTGGGTAATACTACTTTTTTTTGGAAGTGTGAACCTCTGGTAATGCTACAGTTTCTTTTGGAAAGTACATCATCTTTAATGAGGATCATATTTCGTACCTGACACAATGTTAGAGGCACAGACTAATAACAAATATCACCACAGTGTCACTGTTTGATTATAATGACACTGACACATGATGGCATTTGAGGACATTATATTTTATAATTCACTGCCTGATGAAGGTCTGGCGACCAAAAGCTTGCTCAGTAAAGCAATTCGACCTGAAGTGTGCGGATTCTTCTTAAAAATCCACAAGTTTACACACTAAATCCTGCACCTCACACGGACGAGCGGTGATCTTTTACTTTTTTTGCTTATAATTCACTGTTATGACAATAAAAAAATAATGAATCTATTCCAGCTGGTCAACACCACCCTGCTGTTGCTTGCAAATGGGGTGAGACAGGAGGAGAGACATTGATAAAGCGAGACGATTCATAAGAGGGTCATTTCCTGTATCTGTTAGGAGTCCAGAAGTAGTAGTAGGGGGTCAGGATTTTACTGATTAGCTTCGCCGATTAACAAGGCACTTCCTTGTCGCCATTTTCCAGAAATAAATCATATCCGGTGCCATTTCTCCTCATGCTGATTGGTGGCTGTTCCACTCTCAGCTCATGCACGAGCTCTCCTTC
>NC_085001.1:6202710-6237710 GCF_963854185.1 Sardina pilchardus | reverse complement strand
TTGATTTTTTTGGCCCGATCCTGAGTTTTATCTCCCACTAACACACACATACTTCCTCTCTCTTTCTCACTCTCTCTCTCTCTCTCTCCCTTCCACCAACACACACTCCTGTTCTTCACATCTCTCTCTCTCTCTCTCTCTCTCTCTCTCTCTCTCTCTCTCTCTCTCTCTCTCTCTCTCTCATACGAACACACACACACACACACACACACACACACACACACACACACACATCTTAACGTCTCCAGGCAGCTATTTCAGACTGAGATAGTCAGGCTCCTATTCAAATGAATGGGGAGGCTTATGTAAACCATCTTCTGTAAACCAATTGTAGGCCTACTATCTACACTGCACTATATACTGTATCCTGTCCTGTCTACAATTTGTGTATCACATTGCACTTTTATGCTTTTTTGCCTTTATCTTTGTACTTGTACTCTGCACAATGAAAATAAAGTTGAATTTAATCAAATCTAACTCCAAATCAGACAGTTTTATTGGCATAAAAAGTCAAATCAAGCATGTTTGGGCTAAAAAGACATTTTTAAAAAAAAAGTTACGTTGCTAACAGCGTGTGCACCCACACTCATTGCATGGCTATTGCCATGGTGATGGGAAAGTAAACAGAAGACAAAATGCCAATCATGCACTGCAGAAAGGGATGTGTCACTGTAAAATGACACATCTCTGAGTGTGTTCAGGGATCGTGTAGTCCCTGATCTCACCCATAATGTGTCATTTTGACACATCCCTTATTGCAGTGTGTTGTTTCCAGCAATGCAACTGGTTACTTACATTACAATGCAGGATTGCCTGTTTGGATGCAAATTGGCTTACGGGTGGGATATGTATAGACAACTATACAAACTTCCCCCTTATATTTCTATGGAGGATTCTAAAGTGTCCTCATTAATGAGTTATTTGCTTGGACTCCTTTTAAACAGACAACAGTTATTCAGAATTGTATTCACCGAAATAGAAAAAGTTCCCATTTTCATTGCTAGTTCATCGGCATAGTGAATTCACACTGACATGACATTTACAATGTATTTTTGTAGGCTATTTGTTTCCCTTTCTGAATAAGAAACTGAATGGGCAAGTCAGTCTTGCACCTTTAACGGACACATTTAACTGTCATTGTTGAGCACGCAAACAAGACACTGAACGATACGGAGGCCAAAAACAGCTATAGAGCTTGACATCTATTATTACATTACATTACATTACATTTGGCTGACGCTTTTTAACCAAAGCGACTTACAACATGATAAAAACATTTAGGTTTTTAAGAGCATTTCTAACAACAAATAAAAGCCACAATAAGTGCATCAATGGGTGTAATAAGTGCATCAGTGGGTGTAATAAGTGCATCATTGGGTGTAATAAGTGCATAAATGAGTGTAATAAGTGCATGAATGAGTGTGATTGTCTGAAGTAGTGCTATGAGAGGAGATGTTCTTTGAAGAGCTGGGTTTTCAGACCTTTTTTGAAGATGGCTAGGGATGTCCCTGCTCTAGTAGGAACAGATAGTGCATTCCAACAACGAGGGACGACAGATGATAAAAGTCAGATCAGAATCAGAAATTATTATTACAGTGTGGATTACATATCAGCTTCTCATCAGAAGTCATGGAGTAAAGAACGGTGGGCCAGGGCAGGAGCGCTGCCTTTTGTTGTATCCCATAATAACCTTAGGGGTTATAGCACCTGTAGTCTAACTACAATCCCTTTCCCTACTCAGGTTAATACAAAACATTCGCAAAATAGCATACAAACACTAGCCTGACGACGTCATACTCAATTCTTGTCAGAATATGAAGTTCCCTGCAGAAAAAGGATGTAGGCGGGGCTAAACTTCGGTCTGGCATCCAGGCTATACAAACACAGCTCAAAGTGTTTGAATGTGTGGATGAGCCTAAAATAACTGCTGTGTGATCTTCATCCAGCCAGTGGCTGAAATGTCAGGGACAGAAAACAGCACTATAACCTTATGAGTAGTTAACAAGAGGGTGAAGCTGAAGACAGAAGACAGAAGACACACACACACACACACACACACACACACACACACACACACTTTCTGTTACAGTATTGTCACAAACTCTTCACTCAGGGATTCTGTAAATAACAGATAACACTATACAGAGTGTATTCAACTGGGCACTAACGTTTGTGAGGGCAAACAGTGTTCGCTCTCTATGGACCGGACGTCATCCCCGAGTGCGGCTGCTGGAGGCGTGACCGTGGTTGTTGAGCTGATAAGGTGGCACCCACAGGAAAGGTCCCCGGCAGACCAGGATTCCATATTTATCCATGTGAAGGGGACCTTATATCTCCTTTGAAAAGCCTTGTGAAGATAAAACTCTGCCTTCGACAAGGGCCACAAGAGGGTGTTGGGACTGTCGGCCATTATTTATGTGGGATTCCCACAGCAGACTTGAGAGCATCAGAGAGGAGGTTGCTGTTCACACTGCACATTTCTGAAGCTTGATCTCTGCTATTTTTGGTTTGCTCAGTCCACTGTGGAGCTCGTATGTCTGTATCCCCTCACTTTTTGAGGATATTTGAAGTTTACACTCATAAGCCTCATAGACTTAAGAGGAAATGTGTTGCCTTGCAATGAGAATGTTTTCATTTTATGAGTTAATGATGCCCTGAATCAGAATTTTAGTTGTGAGGATTTAGTTTGTTTCAAAGTAGACTGATGCTCAAAAGTTTGTAATAGACTACCATTTAGTGAGGTAGAAATGATGACACATGTACATAGAATACTACAGTATCACTTGAAATGATTCACCTCAGTACTCTGTGATATTGTTGTAAGATTATATAGTTTTTACAAACATGAGGGGGTTTTGCATTTTATGTAAAGAATATGTACATTTAAACATCTATATCTATCTATCTATTAATGCAAGGAACGTCTGTCTGTGTGTCAAACGTCTGTCTGTGTGTCACCCTGTCTGTCTGTCTGTCTGTGTGTTCCACGCATAACTCTCAAACCACTCATCCAACTGACCTAAAATTTGACACATGTATTGCTAATGACATGCGTGAGTGCAGTGCAAAGTTTGGTCATGTTCGGACAAAAAATGACAAAGATATCGTTAAATTAAACAAAATACAACTCTGCTGCAATCCCACAATTCTACCGCTCTCTGCACTAGCCACTCCCCCTCACTCTCACTTACTCCAGCATAGAAACAAAACAGCCCATTTCGCTGACAAACTCCGTGTTCATGGAAATTACGATGTCTCACGTAAACAACGGACCGTTTCAACATTGTTCATGTTGGATAAACATGCTGAGTCCGACACACATGCACCCATGTTGGTAAGCAGGCTGTTAAAGTCACGTAACGTTGCATAGGCTACTCATCAACAACCGCGGTTGCCTTGCGCTTCATAGCACTGGCATGGCCATGGCATAGACGGGCCATGCATGCGGTTAGCTTTAGGCTATCATTTCCCAACAACAGCAAAAACGCACGGGTATGTAATGTGTCTAATAGCCATTAGCTGCAACTCAAACGCCTTTCCCCTTCACTTTTTTATTACCTTGCAAAGAGTAAAAAGCTCTAACAGCACGGGCCTGATTCTCATCACCAATCTAACATGATCTACCTGCATCAACGTCATTGGGCAACACGTTTCTTGGAAAACATTGTTTGCACGGGCACTGCACTAGTTTTTATTGAAGGAAGCAATCCAGTCAGCCATCTGATTTTGTTGCCAGAGGTCCCTCATGTAATTTCTTCTCTTTGTTTTACTCAGGGGTTAAAAGGGGTTTTACAGACATGGAATGTTGTAAAAGGTTGTGACCCAGAAATGATTTGGAACTTACTGTAAAGAATCACAACTTGGGTGAACAACCTGGTGAACTAACCAGGGTCCAAGCGACTAATGGACTTCTTTGACTTTTGACTTGGCAGGAGTCATGCAATCATGCTAGCATGATCAAATTCTATCGATATAACAGCAATAGTTTATGCTATCACCAAACTGAGCATACCTTTCAAAACAGTGGAAAATAAGCTTCTATATCTGATGCCTTATGCATGTAATGTATTTTGGAATTTCATGCATTATTCAGAAATAATTATATTGAAAATGCCTGGCATCTCAAGCATAAGGCTGACATTTAACCCCTCAGAGACATGATGATACAATATATTGATCATTACTTTCCATCTGCCAAGGACAACATAATTACAGTTGACAGATAAAAGGACAAGTAATTGGAAAGGAAAGACCAGGACAAGGGGCCTAAGGATTCTAATGAGTTTAAAATGACATTTGAAACGCCTCATCCGGCATCTTTCTCTGCACTGAGGGAGAAAAAAAAATCTCCCATCTTAATTAATATCACCAATGCGAACAACACGTTTTGTGTGTGTGTGTGTGTGTGTGTGTGTGTGTGTGTGTGTGTGTGTGTGTGTGTGTGTGTGCACGTAGGGCGGGGGATTGATGGAAGATGGTCGCTTGAAAGAGCACCCTTCTCTGAAGAGGCAGATGTTGGCTAATTATCTCCAAAAGTGGCCTGTTTGAATAACCTCACACCGTAAATGCTGCAGAAGAGGGACAAAAAATTATATTTTTAGCTGTCCATGTGTTCGAGTTGGAGAATAAGATATGGCTCTCCCGTGAAGGATATAAAAAAAATCAACTTTATCTCGGCTGGAATGATTGCAGAATTAATAGCATGGCAGTGGAGGTCGCTAAGTCCAATTGCTTGGTGATTAGGTTAGGTTTATTTTCACCATCTTTGACTAAATTACGTGACTTTCATGGAAATGAAGTCATCTCGCCAGCGTCCACACACCCATCTGCTGTCATGTTTCACATTATGTTCTTGAGGTCTATCAGCTCTGTAATAGTCCCACACATTATCAAACTCATTTTCTATATGCAACTGGATAACACAAGGAAAGAAAGTAAAGCCCAGAAAGCAAATTGTACAGCTGTTTTATGTCTGTTTCCAAGATGTCTTCCATATCTCCAATCAAAAGTCACTGTAAACGCGCTCTTGAATATCCAGTGTATGCTTGGTGTGTCATTGTACAGGTCATGTGTAGAAAATACAGCACTATACTGTATGCATGACCTGTGAAACTTTGAGCTTTGTGAAAAGGGATCTTTGGAGGATGTCTAGGAGGAGGAGGAAGAGTCAATTTACAAGTGAGGAGAGAGCATACGAGGCGATGAACTATAAGAGAACTGTGATGAACTCTGATGAAGACTGTACCATTAAAGATACTGTAATTCATGTTTTTTGGGCCCAAGAGACTTGACAGCTTCTCTGAGACTATTACAACACATCCAGAATACATCCAGAATAATACATTACTGTATCTTAAAGCCATGCGATGGAAATGTGACGGCCTCAGTTGCCGTCAGTGACCTTGGTCATCACTTGTACCGCTCTGCCATGTTTGGTTAAGCACTTCGTGAAATAATGTATGTTGTTTTGGACAAAAGCATCTGCTAATTGATTTGAATATAAACATAAATATACAGTATGTGACTTTGTGCGCAATCACTGACTGCAACTTTAAGCAATAACTGTTATCACAGATTTTAAACCTCACTTTGAAATGTTCTTCCAGCAGATGATTTAGGTGGCAGTGTCCATAGCACTCAACACCTACAGTAAGCTCTCTGATAGATCTGAGAGGGCACCTGGATCACAGGAGCAGCGTTGGTATGACTACAGAAGCCAGGTAATAGCCCGCTCACACGACATAATTGACCCTCCATCAGGCAGGCTTGTCACAGGCTTGTGAGTCTGGATAAGCTATAAATAATGGTAAGGAGGGGATTGATATTTAGCAGGCACCGTTATCCACAGTAACACAAACTTGTAATGGCCAAATGCCAGATAGCAATGCTATGGCTGCTCCACCACTGCCGAATATGGGACTACACGACTGGAAATATTCCAAGAGGATCATTTGCTGAATGTTCTTTTGTGAAAATGCTTTAGGAAGTTCATTAGGCATTAGGCCTATCCTAAAAGGTTTAGATATGTTGAGGAAATATGGATGTGATGGAATATGGAGTCATGATAGAGGATAGCACAGTGATCATATCAATGAATCAGACTTGGCTTCTGCAGGTGATGAGATTTATTGATTTTCAAAGGCCACATTTCTCTTTGAAAAGAGGAGAAGAAGACTCTCTGATTCTAAATGGACTATCCACAAGCCTCCACTGTCAAGGTCGTTGAAGGTTCGCACAGATTCCAATTAGTGCAACCATATTGTGGATGTATCCAAAAACTCTCAAGGTGATGTGTACATCCCCATCTGTTATGAGAACTCTAAAATAACCATTTATGAAACAAAATAATGTCCTTTAGTCGTTTATATTATTTTCCTCTCAGCAGACCTTTTTTACCCAAAGCAACACACTAACATGATAATGGCCGGGTTTCCCAAAATTGTTAAGAAGCTCTTAAGTGCTAAGAACTTCTTAGGAGCGTTGTAAGAATGTTCTAAGAACGCTCCTAAGAAGTTCTTAGGACTTAAGAGCTTCTTAACGATTTTGGGAAACCCGGCCAATGTGTGTTCTCTAGGTCTTTCTTCATCCTGTGGCCTTTGCAGCATGAGCACTTTCATTTGCCAGTTGTGCAGCAGGAACACATCATGCATAAGCATAAGCACACATTCTGTTAGCGAGCACTTCAGACACCTTTCTAAGAGGATAATACATTTATATGTGTGAAAGCCATTCTTTCCATTTCGTCTTAGGAAAAGATAGATCTGTTGTTGCCCATCTATCTTCCATTGAATCCAGCTCTTTTGTTCAGTATAACCCTCAGAAATGTTTTTTTTCCCTCTCCTTCCTGACAGAGGAGAGATGAGAAACAATGAAAGGAAGGGTTGACTCATTAATTTGTGTCATGCTGAGTGAAGGCGCTCTTTCTCTGAGGCGTGCCAATGAAGACGCCTTCCCTTTTGAGCTACAAACAAGGTGGTTAAGGAGAAGCACATTTCAACTCTCCAAGCCCAGTTCTCTTCAATGGAGGCGTACAGCCACACGGAGACCCCCAGCTCAGGAGGTGGATGCCACAGCAGGACTGGAGAAGCGAGTAATTAAATTATTCCCCTACCCCCCTACCCACTGCTTTTCAGGTCCTGCTTTTGTCTGGGCCTAAAGGAAAACACACACAAACATCACCTATTTCAGTCTGTGTCAGTTTTCTCCCATCAGAGCAGTAGGTCTTAGGAGCTGCATTTGTGATCCTCTACTTCATAAAAAGTAACTTTTCTCGTTACTCGTTACTTCTTCTAAAAAGTAGCCTGTTACTTTACTTAGTTACTCTCTGAAGAAGGTAACTTATTACGTTACTCGTTACTTTGTCGTTACTTTTATGTTGCTGGACTTTGGGCAGAACTGTTCCTAAATGTGTCGTGAAAGTTCTACTATGAAGGACAACAGATATTTCTTTCCTTATCATCGAAAAAGGGGGTATGCCATTATGATTCTTAAGAGCACAGTTGTTGGCATTTGAAGGAACGATTCAACTCACGTTTTCCAGGAAAAACGTGTCTGTGGAAGATATTTCTCCATGGTGGTGTCGCTGGGAGTAGAATACTGTGAGGAAAGTATCATGTTTGGTCAATATGAGTAGCAGCATGTAGTTGCCATTTAATAGGCCTAGGCTGAAGTTATTCACACGTTACCTACTGTATCTAGGGAAGTCACTGAGAACATTGGCCTGGTTGACAGGTTGCTTTACCTATCACCGCCCTTCCTGGCTGCACACCTAGGGCACATTCAAAAGCAAAAATGCTTATGTCAGATGGGTGACCCTGATTTCATCAAGTAAGAGTTGCTGCTGGATTAATGTTGTTATAAAAGAAAGATGTCCCGATGTTTTTGTATAGATTATTGAAAATTGAACACCCTGACCCACAAAGACGCCGATTCTTTGCTTCAGATACTGTAGATAACCTCTATGTGCCCCAACTGTGTTCTATAGCAAAGAGGCCCAGAGGTACAGTAAGGGCACTTCTGGTGCCTATTCTAACTTAAAAAAAATAATATTGAAAAACGACTTCTTGTCCTTAGGCCGACCAGCTGATGTTTATCCCTATCTGGTCGAAGTCGAAGACAAATGTAGATGATGAACTCCCCAAATACTTCGCAATTTCATGTTAGCAATGAAAAATTACATTACATTACATTATTTCCACAGATGACTATCCCTACATCTTTACTTCTAAGACCTTGTCTCTATGGGTGGCTCTTTTTCATCCCAATTGTGTTGCCAGTCACGTTTTTAATTTGTTTAATTTGCTCACGACTCATACTATGTAAAATACACATGACGGAACAGGCATTAATGGATCTATTCATGCAAAATACAATGCAAAACATGCAAAAAAGGATGTTTATATAACGCAATGGACAGTAGCAAGTGGTTTCTTTGCCTGAAGGTGTGGAGACACCCTTTTTATTTGTATCAGTCAGTTTACAAATAAAATGGATTTTCGTCTTTTGCTTCTTCTGACAGGTATGGTTTCTTGCTCCATTTCTCCATTTCAAAGATATATCAACGAGCAGAGACAGACAGAGTAGGCCCAGTAGTTCTACTAATCCACTTGAAAAATACTTGAACTGTTTACTGCACGTAGACTAGGGCTATGATGACTTAATACCTAGTCTAACATATTGGGAAGTGTAGGCTATGTCATGTTAGAGAAAACACGATAATAGAAATGCAAACACAAGTTAAAGTAGTTTTAGACATAGTATGAGGAAAACTGATGCTCTGAACTGATTCAGCTGTCTCTAAAAGTTTCTCTAATATGCTTCAACCGCAATTTGGATTACACCTGTAGTTTTTCAACGCAAAATAGACGTGTGTATCTGTGCATGTGTGGAATCTGTGGATGTGTGTGTACAGTGCCTATAGAAAGTCATCATACCCCTTTGAAATAGGTACTTTTTTTTGTCTTACAGCCTGAAATCAAAACCCATTACAGTTTTTGCCCCTTGCTTGAACACATTTTGCAAAACTTTGCTCACTGTACCAAAACTCTACACACTAGTGAACATAACTCAACACTAGGAAATAAACCTTTCACATGTATGCCAAATTGAAACTCTTCTATCAGTACCTAAACTCTGCAATCAAAACCCAACAATCCTTTGTCAAAATGTAACTCTGGTGACAAAATGAAACACACTTGCATCATATGCATACACTTGCAAATCAGGAGGAATACACTAGTCTACTTTATATAAAACATATTTGCTTGAATACATTCAGAAAAACTTCACTCATTGTGCCAAAACTCTACACACAAGGAAACAATGACACAACACTGGGAAATATACCATTCACATCACCATTTCCAATGGCTAAACGAATGGGCTTTTTGTAGATGGCTGATTGGTGTTCAGTTTTGCAAGTAAGTGCGTTCAGGTGTGTATTTGAGTGGTTGCAATTACCCGATGTGTTTTGTATTTTGGATACATGTGTTTAACAAATGGTACTCTGAGATTTCATTTTTGACCAAAGTGTCTTAGTATGACATAGAGAGTAGTATGCAGGACCAAGTGTGTTGCATAAAGGAGTAAGTGTGTTGCAGAATTGCAACTGAGTGCAAAGCAGCACTTTTGTTTGAGGTATAGGTATAGGTGTTTGAGATATGGCAACAAAACTTAAAGTTGTGTTACTTTAGTCTAAGCATGGGTCTATAGTGTTCAAGCAACGGGCAAAAACTGTAATCCAGATATTTTTGTAAAGTCATATAGACCCTTGATACAATTTTGTAAGGATATTACCAGGAGTCAGCAAAAAGATTTTATCATCTGCATACATTGAACATTTTGTTTTTAGATCTTGCCTCGCTTTTTTAATTCGGTTTTATTTAAGCGGTGAGTAAATTGGGCTGAAAAATTAAAGAATCTCCAAAATTAAAGTAATGCAAACATTATAAATAAAGTCTCCTGTTATTTGATCAAAAGCTTCCTCAGATTAATCTATAAATAGTAATCCCGGTTGTTTTGCGAGGTTCATTTACATATCATCAAAAGCTCACATCACTGTTTCAGGTTTCTGGGCACTTGACTGCAGCAAACTTCGTGAGTACCACTATGTGAATCTCTCACTGACCTGGGACAAGGCCCGAGCCTACTGCCGGTCAGAGTACACAGACTTAGCTTCTCTGCGCAATGATGAAGAACAGAAACTTCTCCATCATGTTGTGGTAACCCCCATCAAGAAAAGTTGGATTGGGCTGCACCATATGGGCTATAACTGGGCATGGACCTTGGCAAACAATCCCCTGTACATGAATGAAGAAACTACATTTTGGAAATGGATAAATCAGCCGATAGGTGACTTGAATCGATGTGCTGTATTCAAGAGTAATGGTTTGACCCAGGAGCACTGCAGCAAGAAGAAACACTTTGTGTGTCAAAATAATGGTATGTTGATGTAACACCAGGTTCGTACAGACCAGAGAATGAGAAAAAGCAATGTTTCAGTGTCAGTGTTGCGGACATTATACTCATTTCCTAAGGTCTGAAATGACCCAAGGAAGAAACGATTAATTTTGGGAGATATTTATTTTGGGAGTGATCCGTATCACCGTCTGGATGCATGAATTTTCAAAGAGACGATTTGGTGTTGTTACGCTATAGATAGCCTATACACTGCTCAAAAAAAAAGAAGAAAAAAAAGTGAAAACTGGTCCATAGGAGGATAGCATCAAGTCAGTCACAATTGTGGGATATTGATCTGGCCAGATATACAGTAACAGAGGTTGTTGTGAATCAGGTTCACCTGCTTTGATGTCAACTAAATTTTCTACAGGTACTAGAGGGCTAACTGTGAGATGACTACAGTACACCTCTCGACCTGTGGTAGAATGATAGTAGAAGCATGTTGAAGACGTCATGGATGTTAGGTTTTTGTGTGCAAATGAATAGTTAAGTTGAAAATTGAGACACTGATGATGGGATAGGCCGTGTTTATCATGGCCTGTAATGCTTTCTCATTACCTACATACCTTTAGATAATAACTCAAGGTGCACAGGTTTGATCAGTTGAATCAGTCAGTTGAGAATATGCAGCCTTTGTTTTAAACATTATCATGGAGTGGGGGGATAATATGATTTGCACAATAGAGAGTCACGATCTCACCTCCGATTCAAATTCTTGACTGTCATTTGCTCCAATCTTTAGGCTATCATCAGCCTGCCTTAACACACTGTGCCATAGTTGTAATTTACAAGTTGGTTAGTTGAACTATACATCGTAGGCCTACGTATGCATGTTATTAAATAACTAACCTATAACTAACCTCATAGCTGTACGGGAAACGCACTCCAGTATGGTGTTGGGAGTTTAGTTTAGTTTAGTTTATTTGGTTTATTTTAAGCAGGGACCATGTACAAGGTTCATTAGTTACATACAGTAAAGAGATGACTTGTACCAGATTATAGCTAACAGCTAATTTCCATCCGCCAGTCCCTGGAGGATGTGAAGACTGGTTTTGTTGCATTCTCTCTCATCTTGCTTGGTTCAGATTGCCGATTTTAGCTATAGTGTTGACTGTTCTGTAGACCTAAACTTCACAGAAATTTTATTTTTTACTCAGCATTAAATTGCCATTTTCTTTTGTCAGAATTCAAATACTTCTTAATTGAGAGAACGATGGATTGGATTGAAGCCCTGGAATACTGCAGAGAAAACTACACAGACCTGGCAAATATCAGGAGTGAAACCGACAAGAATATGTTGATTGATCTCGTTAGTAAACAAATAGTGTGGATCGGACTGGAAAACAACTGGCGGTGGTCAGACAACAGTGTATTTACTATGAGACTTCCACTGAAACTAGATAGCAATGATCATAAATGTGTGTTTCTGGATGAGAGTCTTAATCTTCAGCAGGATATCTGCAATGACCAAAAACCGTTCTATTGTCACAAGGGTGAATGCACTTGTATTACTTGCAGACAATCATTTGCTTCTTAAATCGTTTCAAGCCTAAAACCATTGTTTATCCCTTCCAAATATTTTATATAGATGCAGACAAGAAATTGACTGTCAAAATCACATTAAAAAGTCCATATAACTTTCAAGATGATCCTTCTCTTCAACAAGTCATCCTACAGCAGGTTAGTCCACTAACATTTTACAGTTGAATGAGAAGGCATTCAATTATCAATAATTGTATTTGTTTGTTCATTTTGTTTTGCATTTTAGATATATCACAAACTATCTCAACGTAAACCTAAGCAGACATTTACGGTGACATGGAAGCAACACAATGATAAGGTGTTCCAAAGGATGAGAGAGAAGAAGGTACCAGTAAAGCAGCCATAAACTTCTCGAAATATGGTTATGGTTATGATATTTAGCAAACACATTTGTCCAAAGCGACCTTCAAATAACAGCAATACAATAGTTAAATGTAGCGGTAACACTTTACATTACGGCTCGCTTATAAGGTGGTAATTGTATGGTAATTTCTATGTAATTTCATGGTAACAATCCCTTGTTACCACTTATTACAAGTAATTTCCATGTAGTTTCTAGTGCAATTACTCCGCAGTTTCTAGGTTATAGCAATGCAAACAGCATTAATTAAGGTGGTAATTTCTATGGTATTTTTTATGTAATTTCATGGTAATAATATTTTGTAGCCCCTTATTACTGTCATTTCTATGCAATTTCCAGTGCAGTTACTCTGCAGTTTCTAAGTAATAGTGATGCAAACAGCTTTCATTTTAAGTTTAATAAAATGGTAATGATTTAAAATGAATCTAGTTCTTGAAATGATAGTCCAGGATTTACTTATTGTTTTTGTTTAATTACCTGAAAAACAAGGAGGTAATTTCCAGGAAAATACACAGCATCAGGGCCGTAAAATACACTATCACTTATTTCCACTCAGTTACTTAGTTATTACCATCTCTGATCTGAAATAGGTTACCGTGTACTGACATTCAACACACAACCACATGTTGAGCACAACCTTAACTTCGTTCTGCAAAAAAAACATTGTTTTCACACATTTAACATGTTCTGCAATAATAAAACAACATAATCAAATTCTGTAACAGTAGGCTAAATATTTTATTTGCAGTGCACCCTAAACCTACCAAAACATTCATACAGGTACAGAGGTGACGTGTTTGTTACAGATGAAAATATTATAATATTTCGTTGACTTCTTTGGGTCAGAAGCTCCTCTCGGAATAATGAAGTCGTCCTTCTCAAAATTATGACAGCAGACACGGTAATCCATTACTTTAGCGTTTCGATTGAGGTGTCAATGTCCACATTCAAAACAATAAGCCACTGGAGACCGACCGTATCGCAATTACAGCTGATGAAAAACTTGCTGGATTGTAAACTTTTAATTTTTGTTTCGCTGCCGGGAAAGGAACAGACACGAACCACTCTGTCTTCCTTGTCCTCTTTCTTATGTCTGTAGCATATCTCACCAGAGAAAAGACGGGCTCTGATCTCACTGTAATTTGAGCACTGGACTACCCGTAGTCTCTTCCGGCAATAGCTCCCGTGCGTGCTTCCGTGTGAACACTTGTGTGACATTTCTGTGCTTCATATAGAGTTGCAGTCTCGAACGATTTCTAAGTGTGTACAGACTATTCCAAAGTTTACAGACTAACTGGTGCTTTGTTTTAAGTGTAGACACCTTGAGTTAGCTGCTGACGAGGTTTTGCGCTGTTTTGAGCAATGTTAGTGGTTTAATTTTGAAAGCGTAGCCTATGGCTTTATGCCACTGTTAGCGATTTTGTGCTGTAGCTCATGCTAGCTCTGCAGGCTAGCCTACTGCTGATCAACGAAAAATACTTCTTCCATGGCTTAGTTAAATTTTCGGCGGACTTATAGGCTACTTTAAATGTTGTATGTTAAATGTTAACTTTCTTTTTTTGCAGAACAAAGTAATAAAGGTCGTACTCAACATGTGTTTGTGTGTTGAATGTCAGTAGGCTACAAAATAGCCTAGCCAGATGGTGATAACCAAGTAATTGAGTGGAAATAGGTGATACTGTATTTTACGGCCCTGATACTGTGTATTTTCCTGGTAATTACCTCCTTGTTTTTCAGGTAATTAAACAAAAACAACACTAAAAATGTCATAAGGATAATTGATGGGTTTATCAACACAGCTAGGTAATTAAATAGGAAGAGGCTTTAGTGCCTTTTACAGCTCTGATACCATATAGTTTCCATAAAATTACTTCACAGTTTAGTTACAGGCACATAATGTCTTCTTTACCAGCTTACTACGACAATGACTTGGTTTTTCTCTTTCTTAGTAGGCTAATAACTAAGTAATTGGGTGGAAATAAGTGATAATGTATTTTACGGCCCTGATGCTGTGTATTTTCCTGGAAATTACCTCCTTGTTTGTCATGTAATTAAACAAAAACAATAAGTAAAGTTTCAAATAATTACCATTTTATTATACTCAAAATGAAAGCTGTTTGCATCGCTATTACCTAAGAACTGCAGAGTTATTGCACTGGAAACTGCATGGAAATAACTTGTAATAAGTGGCTACAAAGGATTATTCATAAAATTATATCAAAATAACATAGAAATTACCACCTTAATTAATGCTGTTTGCATTGCTATTACCTAGAAACAGCAGAGTAATTGCACTAGAAACTGCATAGAAATTACTGGTACTAAGTGGTAACAAGTGGTAACAAGGGATTGTTACCATGAAATTTCATAGTTTACCATACAATTACCACCTTATTAGCGAGCCATAATGTAAAGTGTTACCGTAGCGGTCAATCTGTTAAAGGAGAAATCCGGTGATTTTTCACATAGATGCCCACATACTGCTTTACAGTTTTAAATTAGAGCCCAGACTGTTATTTGTATCTGTGTGTGGTAGAAATGTTGGGTCTCTAGCAAAATATTATACAGTTGAAGTTATTAATATCACATTTCTGTCTTGATTAACATTACAGTTTTCATTTATTGTGCTTAACCTCATTCTATGTGTACTGTAGCCATCAGATAGGCTTCTGTTATTGAAATTGAACATTTGGAATAATTCATTTGGTAACACTTTGCGGTAAGGGTACATGAATCATCATGAATTCATACATGAATTCATTCATGATTTATGCATTACTTAATGGCTTGATATCCCATGAATCATCAGGAATTGACATGAGTTCACCATATGTCATTCATGACCTCATGCATGAACAACGCATCAACTAAAGCATTAAGTATGGTGGCTACACTGTAAAAAATGAATCCTGGTGCCACGGATATTACACAGAAAAAATTAAGTATGTCTTGATTTCCTTAAGTAATCACCTTAAAAGAATAATGACTATGTATTTTCCCAAATAAATCAACTACATTTACGAGAAAAAAATGCAGAGAAAGTGCTCCCTAAAATAATTGCGGCAAGTTGCACATTTCTCCCAAGTAAATGTGCAGCCCCTTTTCCTAAATATTTCAAACATCCTAACTGCCACTTCACAAGTCGTCGACGTTCACTCTCCACACACACCGCGACTGGATTTGAAGGCTCATGCAGGTCGTCTGTCAACATCGGCAAAATCTTCTAATCGAGGTAAGTTCTAAAAGAAATATTTTCCACTGCTCGATCTGTGTGTGTATCTGTAGGTGATATTTTGTAAAATGATAGGAACTGGTTATTCCTTTGATAAATGGTTGGCTAATAAGCTAACATGTTAGCTATATGACGGGGGATTTAGAGGCTCGTTTACACGTATCTGGATTATTTGAATGAACACATACATCTGTAATAGATATATTTACTGACAGGGCACTGACATGGAGTGTTTAAATCCTAGGTAAGGAAGTTATTGGTTGCTTATAGATTTTGAAGTAGCAGCTAGCTGCTAGCAAGCTAAACGGTTTCTGAAACGAGGGGACTGGCGTTTGCAAGCCATCGAAGGAATGTGTTATAATGCAGATTACTATTTGTGTATAATACTCATAGTAAAGAACTGCAACAGATACTGTTTCTCACTCATAAGACCACCATGTCCATGAGGATCGCACATTAAACCTGCCAGTTCTTGATGCTGTTGGTTATGGTTAGCTAGCTCAGTGACACAACTGTGTGTCGAACGGCGCTGCTGCAACCGTCAAGGTGAGGCTGAGAAAAGCCTATGCAGAGCGGGGGTAGGCTAACATATCTGCAAGCGTAGACGACCAGTGCCATCTATTCCATTTACTATAATAACTCTATTCATCTTGCCGTCACTCTGACATCAAATAGCGTTACATATGAAGCTTCAGCCTCTGTATGAACATTGTAAGTTGTATCTTGTCGAGGAGGACTACAGTACCATTCATTTTTGTATTTTTGTATTTCACCAATTTCAGACTTCCTCCATTGACAGAAGCAGAGAGATGGTTTTGCAAGGGCTGATTCGATACCTGTGTGAGAAACCAGGAGACTTAATCCAGGAGTACAGTGTAAGTAACTGTGATGATATGTACTGTACTAATCTATTCTGGTTTACATGTACAGACTCATAGAATGATCTTTGGTATTTGTGTGTGCTCTACAGTGAGAGGCAGCGGTTCAAGGAGACTTCATCAGACCTCAATCCAACAGAACACCTTTGGGATGAATCAGTGGAAACTGAGAGCCAGTCTCCTCATCCAACATCTGAGAGATGCCTATGCAGAGCGGGGGTAGGTTAACATATCTGCAAGCGTAGACGACCAGTGCCATCTATTCCATTTACTGTAATAACTCTATTCATTTTGCTGTCACTCTGACATCAAATAGCGTTACATATGAAGTTTCAGCCTCTGTATGAACACTTTTGTATTTCTATACAACATTTGAGGCCAATATGCAGACTATTTCATGAGTAGTTTGTGCATGGGCATTCTATCATGTCTCCATTTAGTTTCCTGTGTTATTTATTTATATATATATATGTTTTTTAAATCAACAACAAGTATTAGTATTAAATGGACATGGGGGGAAGAGGGAGGGGTTGTGCATACACACATGTATACACACAGAAATAGACAGGCAGTCAGTCTATAAGTTGTATCTTGTCGAGGAGGACTACCATTTATTTTTGTATTTCACCAATTTCAGACTTCCTCCATTGACAGAAGCAGAGAGATGGTTTTGCAAGGGCTGATTCGATCACTGTGTGAGAAACCAGGAGACTTAATCCAGGAGTACAGTGTAAGTATCTGTGATGATATAGTGTACTGTACTAATCTATTCTGGTTTATATGTACAGACTCATAGAATGATCTTTGGTATTTTTGTGTGCTCTACAGTGAGAGGCAGCGGTTCAAGAAGACTTCATCAGACCTCAATCCAACAGAACACCTTTGGGATGAATCAGTGGAAACTGAGAGCCAGTCTCCTCATCCAACATCAGTGTGTGACCTCACAAATACGCTTCTGGAAGAATGGTCGAAAATTCAAATGAACACACTCCTAAACCTTGTGGAAAGCCTTCCCAGAAGAATGGAAACTTTTATACTGTAGCTGCAAAGGGTGGACCAACGTCATATGGATTAAGAATGGGATGTCACTCAAGTTCATATGCGAGTCAAGGCAGGCAACTCAGTACTTTGGCTAGTGTAGTGAGTAGAACGATGCTGCGGTCGTCTTGGAAGGTCATCTTTGGTATGTCAGGTTAAATGTACACTGAATAAATGTTGTTAATTGAAATACTGATTGTCTATTTGGGTATAAACACCACATACCACATCCTTTGAAAAAATATGGTAACAGACTTACTTTGAACATGCGTAACTGCTCAAAATAAGTGAGGCAATTATATTACGCATGATTTTATCATGTGAAATAAACCAGAAAAAATCAGGGAAATTTCCTTGATTTATTTTGAATGTGCTTAATTGCATTGAGATATTTTACACAACTTTTTTTTGATATACATGAATAATTTGAGTAAATTTCCATGATTTTTTAAGACTATTTTCTTGAAAATAAAAGGGTTATATTTTCCCCTAATATTTTCAGTCGTAATAAATTGCCTCAATTTTTTCTTGCATTTCCACTGTGTCATTTTTTACAGTGTACGGTACATCATTATGAACTATGGTTTATTAAGCATGATCATGATGATTTATTTTTCTGTACATGAAACATAATGAATTCATGCATGTAAGCCTTCCTGAATTATTAGGAGATTAAATAAGCATTAGTTGCTATGACTGTTGGGCTTAATTTGTACAAACTCTCTAAACACACTTTCTTAAACTCTTTCTCTAAACACACATCATTATTCACCACTTTAATTGAGGGGCCACAAACATGAAGAACTGATGAGTAACTAATACTTAGTTAATCCCCTAATATTTCAAGAAGGTTTACATGCATGAATTCATGATAAATTATGTACAGAAAAAAAAAATCACCATGATTATGCTTAATAAACCATAGTTCATAATGATGTAGCCACCATACTTAATGCTTTAGTTGATGTGTTGTTCATGGATAAGGTCATGAATGATACATGGTTAACTCATGTCAATTCCTGATGATTCATGATATATTAAGGCATGAAGTAATGCACAAATTATGAATGAATTAATGTATGAATTCATGATGATTCATGTACCGCAAAGTGTTACCATTAATTTGAAATGTAATATGAATTCTGATGTTTTCTTATTTCATTTGATGTCAGAATATAATTTAGTGTAACTTTACTTAGTGTGATTACACTGTAGGCCCTAGATGATATGTAGTTTAATTAAGTACATGCCACTTTAAGGAGTTTAGTTTTGGTTAAGAACATGATTGAATATAGGATGATGCGTGGCATGAGATGTTAGGAGTTCCACGTTTTTTCTGACCGTGTCAGTTGTGCCTATGTATGTGGCATTTAGTGTGCCATTTGTTTCAATAAAATATTCAAGAAATTACCTGGAAGACTTTTTATAAGAACACGCATCAGCCATAGGACTCCATTCAGCTAGGTTTCATTCATTGGAAATGGATCTACAATATGCATTAACCAGGGTTGGTCTATCATTTGCTGTCTCCATATCACAATCCTCTGATATTCACTTATGTTATGTTATGTCTTATACTGTATGTCACTATGCCTGCATGGAGAAATTGCCTCTCAGGGATAAATAAAGTTTTTTGAATTTAATTTAATTTAATTGAATTGAACATGACCTCTACTGTCACGAGTAAGGGGTATTCTGTCATGGGCAGACAATATTAAAAATGTTCTCTGCAGTGGCATACCATGACAAGAAATGCTGAAGGACGTATGCATTCTGTTGATGTGCTGTGTACTGTATATAATGTCTTACTACTTGTGGGTAGTCACCTGACCTAGCATAAGAATCATATAACCAGAAAGTGTTCATGTATTGTTGTATTTGTGTAGGTATGTGAAATTTCAAGAATTACAAGAACATTGTCTGCTTAATTATAAGGATGACCCATGTCATTTGCAATGTGGCCATGTAAAAGCATGTATATGGGGCCTTGATTGACAGCCTTTTTGTTTGTTACTCAGACTGGAAAGATAAGTTGCAAGTTGAAAATATAATAAAACATTAACATTTAAATCATCCTCCGAAAATGTTATGAAAAGAATGCAAACAATGACCTATTCAGCTACGCTTGCGCAAAACAACAGAGTGTTCAAGCACCCCTATTTCTGTTGAATTAAACACGTTGTGTCCATTTCAAACTTAACCCTGCTGCCAATCAACTCAGCCTCAGCCTACACTGATTGATAGGCTATCTTGTCTGATTTTGCTAGCTAAAGGTCATAAACATTTTTCCTAAGTATTCAAGCCAATTCTGTATATCTTTGCCAAGTAAGATACCTTGTCTGATTTTCCTAGCCAATATGATTAAGCTTAAGCACCTAAGTCCACTTACCTCATCCTGATTGCCCAAGCTGTGGCACTGTGTTCACTTTTTTACTAAGATTGTCTTGATTTCTTCTTTTCTTTTGCTTTGTCAGTTGGTTAGACTTTTTTTTAGATTTTTTTTTTAAATGAGAGTTTTGCCTTTTTCTGGCTTTCACTTAGACATCTTGAACATGAGATATCTTAGATAAAAACTTTATTCTCACAGCTCCTATCAAAACAGTCTGCTTTTGAGTCCAACCCCCACCCCAGACCCCAACCCAGCCCCCCCCCCCGCCTTGACGGCTGTGACGGCAGCATTTTGGGCAATTACCCATGCAGATGTGCTGTGGACATGGTCTGGCAGGCAGAGTCCTGTCATGTTCACTATGAGCCAGACTCTCAGGAAGCCCAGAGGGAGGCATTATTTTTCCAGAGCAGACACACGACACGACACGACACGGCACGGCCACTGTGATGAGGTGAGAGACGAGACATCCTTGCCCTGCTCTGTCCTCCAAAAATGCTTTAAATTAGTCGAGGAGGAAGCTTTGCTACATCCACCTTGAGCTGGGAAGCAAGAAAAGGAGAGGGCAGGAGAGAGAGAGAGAGAGAGAGAGAGAGAGAGAGAGAGAGAGAGAGAGAGAGAGAGAGGGGGGGGGGGGGGGGGGGGGGAAACAGCTTCTCACTTGACAGTCGTGGAGAGTAGTTTCCTGTGTGTGTGTGTGTGTGTGTGTGTGTGTGTGTGGGCGAGGTGTCATCGCACCAACAAGCACATCAGCAACTGCCACTTTAGCACTAACAACCATGAACTATTCACACATGTGTATTGACGTTTTACAGACAGTACATACAGTAGGCTAGAGCTAGAACACAATTAACCAAGTAGTTATACTGGTTGTGGTTACAGATTTAATTTTCACTCATGTATTAGGATACATAGTTACATATTTCACATTAATAAAAAAAAATAAAAAAAAACTTTAAATATTCAAAACTCTTCTCTAGGCTTGATAATCCAAAATGCTTGTGAAGGGAGGTGGTTCAACACCAGGCTAATGACTGGAACAAGTAATATTAAAGCCATTCATATTTATAATGTTATAAAGCATTGCATTTGGCAGCTGCAATTTATTTTGCATTACAAGCCTTCACATAAAGTACAAGTTTCATCCATTATGAAACGTGAAGGGTTCTGTTTCAATCGGCGAGTCAGATTCTCTGTATTACCGTACTTGGTTTTACTGTGATGTATGGGGTTTGGGCAGACATCACTCTCATAGACTCTCCCTGATGGCAGCCGTTGCATGAAGCACTTTGTCACCAAAAAAAAAATCTCAGAATGCTAATAAGGAATAAAATTATCCCTCAAAATCACGTCATCTAATTTCTTCCACAGCTCATTTACCCTTCTTATGCCGCAGAGAGGTAATACAAAGGCAATTATCATGAACAACATGTAGCCTTCGTGTAATATTACTCCGGGCAGCTATATCATTAATCCCATGGTAACGGGCGTGATGGCGCTGATGGGAAACCCAACCGTTCTCCACCTACACATATGTCACAAAGTTTGTTAGCACAGCAGGGGATCCATTCTCTTTATGTCCGGGAAATATGCAATTTTGCAGACAAAAAGGGGCTACAGCACACTAACATATGCCATTGGGTGAAACAATGAATATACTTTTCTACTGATTGATTATATTTCAATGCTGACATTCGGATGTACATTCAGATTCTGGCCTTGGCTATTAGTCATTATTTCTTTCTGTATAAGGAGAGAGATTTCAGTGCAGAATGCTTATAATGAATGTAAGCTGAGGACACTCATGACTGTGATGTCAGCCATTCTAATGTGTGTGCCATGTCTGCAGGGGATTGGTTTAGGAAAGGGGTCAGTGAGGACCTCAGGCCAAGATGGACACGCGCTCCAGAACATTCCTCACATCAGCTGGTCACATCATCAATAGTGCTTTGCTACTGGGGCATGAGGAGTCAAGACAACGGCAGCTGAACCGTGCCGATACTCAAAGCGAAGACAAACCTAACAATCAAAGACCGACCTGACAAAAGTAGATTCACTGAGAAGAGAGACTTAGTTGAATTCCACTTAGTTTATAACTGTCGGATCTGTTTGGTCAGCTGGTGCTATTACACGGAGTGCCGTGGCGTTGTGGACATAGCAGGCGCACACACAGGGTCTCAGTGAGCATGCTCAATGGCTATGTCCAGAGGCCAGTGCTAGCGACAGATAGCAATGAAAGCCACTCCATTAGGTCTGATGGATTTGAACAAAAGTCCACAGGCAGCCAGTGAAGCATCTCACCCAATAGCAGGGCTTTTAAAGCCTGATGCCCATGCAGTGTGTGTGTGTGTGTGTGTGTGTGTGTGTGTGTGTGTGTGTGTGTGTGTGTGTGTGTGTGTGTGTGTGTGTGTGTGTG
Source organism: Sardina pilchardus (assembly GCF_963854185.1). Taxonomy (NCBI): domain Eukaryota; kingdom Metazoa; phylum Chordata; class Actinopteri; order Clupeiformes; family Clupeidae; genus Sardina; species Sardina pilchardus. Next base: position 6,215,399 of record NC_085001.1, on the reverse strand, counting down.
TGTGTGTATGTGTGTGTGTGTGTGTGTGTGTGTGTGTGTGTGTGTGTGTGTGTGTGTGTGTGTGTGTGTGTGCGCGCGCACATCTATCTATCTTCCAGAACCATCAAGAGTCTAGTCCCATTTTTATTATAGATACAGCACTTACATGGTGTAGACATGATAACATCATTAAAGGCATACAGATGAGAATGAAATTAATGAATCAGTCATTAATAGTCCATACGCTATAGTGTACACAATCCATCCCGATGAAAGGCGTGCAGATTAATTAACCAAGCCACTGGAATTACAGTGTCTAAAGCATGGGCTGTCATCAGGCACTCCTCCTCATGCAGAACTGCAGGGGTTGTTTACGATATCTCCCGTCAGAGATGCAACCAGCTCAAACGGGAAACAGACGAGAGGAGAGGAGAGGAGAGCATCCTGTTATCTTTGTGAGCACTTACATACAATCAAAGTCGGTTAAATTGCATGTTAATTTTTACATTTAAATGATATGTTAGCATGAGTGACATCACAGTGAATTAAATTAAATTAAATTAAATCTTTACATTAGTAATCATATGCATGTGACAAATAAACATCCTTGTAGCCTTGTATATGGAAGGATAAACTAGTACAGACCATTGCAATTTTGCAGTTCCAAGGTAATATGTAAACATACCGTATAAACATGTTGAATATGCATGTGTGTCTGTGTGTCTGTCTGACTGTCTGTTTGTGCATCCGCATGTGTGTGTGTGTGTGTGTGTGTTTGTGTGGGTTTGTTTTCCCCCTTTTGAACTTTGTTTTGTAAGTATGGCATGACAAAGACAGGGAGGCAGAAGGAGCCCAAGGCGGTAGGAGGCGGTAGGAGGCAGTAGGAGGAGGCAGGGGTCTCACACGAGGAGAGAGAGACAGGGGCTAGTGAGGAAGTGACACGAGCCTCTCGCCTCTTTTCACTTGGGCTGAAATATTAAAATGGCCACAAAACAGCGTCTTCACAGATGGCAGCCCACTCTGGCCCAGGTCCGGGTCAGATCCGGTTCGCCATCAGCTGCTGACTGGGTTGAGTGCTTTAGCCCAAAAGACAAGGAGGATATATCCTATAGTAGAACACTTACGTAACTACAGTATGCTTTACAGAGCAGTGCAGCCACGGTGGACGCTGGACATCGGTGGACAATGAGGGAGCGTGAACTCTGACCCCCCTGTGCCATGAAAAGAATTGATAACGCTCAGATAAAGCACAGAGGCACCTGATCAGCTGTTTGCAGGATTTCACACATCACACCTCGTTTTGTCAGTTACAGTCGCCAAGTTACGGTAACAAGCACTCTCCGAGCACAGGGGGAAGAATTTGTCATTGTCGTTATTGGGAGAACTTAAAATACATCTTGGATAAGACCCCCCCACCCCCCCCACCCCCCTCCTTGCCTATTACTGAGCTTCCTTTTTTTGAGCGCTCCACTGGACACAAACTACTTTGGACACAAGACCCCTCGGGGTGCAGAATGTGGCACAGGACACAAAGTGCAGCGTAGAAAAAACCCCAACAGAACCATTTTTTTTCATAGTGACATGTCAAAGACCACAGAACCTGATTAAGGAAAACAACTCTTTGTAGATCTTGGGCTGTATAGGTGCTCTGTTCTCTGTTAGCGGTCATGTACCTTTTGCTGGTTCATCGACTGGTTTGTTCTTCCTGTCGAAGGTTAGAGCAAGCACATTGATTTTGTTACTTACAAGGACCAAATCTGACAGAGCATCCTTTGAGTGCCAAGCCCTTTGAAGTGCATGGAACCTGTGTTCAGTGAATGTTTCTGTGTTCTTGTGTGTGTGTGTGTGTGTGTGTGTGTGTGAGAGAGAGAGAGAGAGAGAGAGAGAGAGAGAGAGAGAGATTGTGGTTAGCATTCATCCCTTTTTAAGCTTGTTGTTTATTCCAAGATAATGGCTTCTCAATGTAGGTAAATGAGCTACTGAAATCTGAAGTGCTTTAAACTAGGTGCTGCGGAGTGCTTATCTCCATTTAGAGTTACTGTTATGGCAAGGTCAACTATTAACCCTGCGTAATTCATCTAACCGGATTACTGGGTGCCTGGGAGTGGGCTATCCGGAGAGAATGCTGAGACAACTCTTTCACAGACTCACAGGCAGCAAAGGATGTGTGTGTGTATTTGAGTGTGTACGTACGTGTGCTTTTGTTTGTATGTGTGTACATGTGCTTGTGTGTGTGTGTGTGTGTGCGTGTGTGTGTGTGTGTGTGTGTGTGTGTGTGTGTGTGTGTGTGTGTGTGTGTGTGTGTGACACAGAGATGAGAGTGGGGTCCCCTTGGCCACTATACTTCATCAGGGACCTGTCTCTAATCTCATCATCAGTTATTTTTGCTGGTACTCGATTCAATGGATGCAACTGTTAAGGTTAATCAAAAGAAATCTTGTTGAGAACTTGCTTCTTCTTTCTCATCTTGCTTCTGTTCATTTTAATGTCTGTTCTCATTTACATGATATAACGGCAATATATGCAAGACAGAAGAGAACTAGTCAGAGCACTATGTACACTGTGAGAAATACTTTAAATGAGTAAAAGTATATTAGCTGTTAACCCTGCACAACCCTTCTTTCCAAAAAATAAATGTAGGCCTATTCTGTATGTGAAACCTGCTTGTCTTAACATACCCCAAGGTAGCCATGCTAGTCATTTGAAGTTGAAATTAAATCATTATGTGAAGGAGAGTGACTCCTCAGTTAGCCATAGGGTGAAGTTGAGTTTTCTGTATTTAGGCTACGGATTAATGGCACACGCCTTGCATTTAATGAAAAATGTGCTCACAATCTGTTGGCGGACTTCCTTCTCCGCGCTGCGCTGTTCCGCGCTCCGGATAGAATTCCGCTAATGATCCAATCTGTTTGTGGTCACGTGCCGAGCATGCTGGTCACACACGCCAATTACCCAGGTGCCGCACGCCGGAGGTTTGCGGAGGAGAAATTCAGTGGGACGAGGAGAAAGTTGGGGGGGGTGGGGGGGGGGGGGGGGTGATGGGCAGAATCAATTTGGCCAAAATAAATGGAGTCTACAAGGTCAATTATCTTCCTTCCCACTGCCGAGCGCTGCCTCTCAGCACTGACTCCTCTGCTGTACACAGTGGCAGCCTGTCCAGGACGACGAGTCAAGTCATGGCTCGTGTGTGTGTGTGTGTGTGTGTGTGTGTGTGTGTGTGTGTGTGTGTGTGTGGATCTCGGGGGTCTCGAGGACAAAAGCAGCACCAGCTACCCTGGCCATTTTGTGTGCTGTCTGGTTTTGATTGCCAGTGAGGTGGTATGTGTGTGGATATTAGACCGTGGAGTGAGACGCTGATCACTCACACTTCGATGCAAATATGAGAAATGTGAGACAATGGTTAGAGCTGAGAAAGACACAGAGAGGAAGAGAGAGAGAGAGAGAGAGGAGAGAGAGAGAGAGAAAGAGAAGGAGAGAGCCGACAAGACATTCTGTCACAATAATTATCTTTTAAGCAAGAATGGAACAGACTGCGCTCTGAGAAAGGACTAGAAATATACAAACATACACTCTGAGTCAGGATCTTACTTAAAGCGATGGATGGATGAAGATGTAAGATTGCAAAAAAAAACCCCTCTGACAGAGTAAAGAACGACAAAAAAAAAAAAAAGAAAAGAAAAAATAATGCTGTCTCCTCGAATGACGTGGGGCGAAGTCATTAAGATTCTCTGGGAGGCCTTGCCATCATTACCGATGAGCATTATGTCATATCCAGGGGCCCTGTCTCATCTGGGATGCCGAGCGAGCGCGGCCGCCTCTCTTGCCGTCTCGTCTGCTCTCCCCTGGAGTTCTTATCCGTCCCTGCTGCTGATGTGATGGGAGAAGATAGCCGCGCCCTCTCATCCACGCCTCCCCCTGCGCCTCCCGACTGCTCCGTTTCAGCCCCGCGCCGCGCCGCACCGCACCGCACAGCAGCCCTCCCTCCCTCCACACACACACCCCCCCCCCCCACACACACACACACACACTCCAGCACCACCATCCACGTGCATCAAAACAAACAGAAAACTCACTTCATTGCAATGCAACTAACAAGACGCACTTACAGTAATAAGAAGTGTCATTTGCTAATGTGAACATCATAATGAATAAGCGTGTTAACTTTTAGCGTGTAATACACAAGATACAGCATTTCTCCCCAAGATGAAGCGGTATAACGTGCATACACAACAAGATAGAGTACAAGTTCACAAGTGTACGTTCATTTTAGTTTAGGTTTAGTAAAATGTAAATACCTGATATACAAATAATATATATATTTTTAATCTTAGAAAGAATTGTGTTATCATTTTTAATATAAAGTGCCATTGCAAAACTCAGTATGTGGTATACATAGGACATTTAACATTATTAAATCATTATAACAAAATCTAAATATCATGGCATATTTAAAGGTGTTTGCATGCGTGCAGAACGCCCATGCATAGTTGGTGCCCTTGTAGCATAGCGGGCACTATGACTCTTGCACAATCAATTTGAGGGTACACTGATTTCTGCTCAGTGCAACATGCACACACACACACACACACACACACACACCGTTTAATGACTAAATACTTACAACATATGGACCATACTGGACTCTATCTTTCTCAGAGTGTGCAAAGTCTAGAGCATGCTGCACATGGGTACTGGCACGAGCACCCCAACGCGTTGTACGGAGAAGCATTTGATAAACAGTGGGCTTTACTGAGCAGCGTCAGCCCCTGGAGAAGAATGCACACGGTGGCAGCAAAAGGGCTCAGCGGAGGTGTGCAAGGTTGTATTGAAAACACAGGAATCTAAGTGATTGCACTCATGCCGGTGCAGATGTGGGGGAGATTTGTGTGTGTTTGTGTGTGTGTGTGGGGGGGGGTACCAATACTCAGTGTCAGCAAGACAGAAATGTCATTAAGGTAACCTGCTGATTACCGCCGCTAGCGTAGCTCTACTTTTCACTCTGTTAACAGGGTAGGAAAGCATTGTCCCCAGCATCACTGACCACACACAATGGTTTAAGGCTTACAGTATCTATTAAACATAAAGCTCATCGGTGGGGCGAAACTTGAAACTTGAGTTGAGCCATCATACTCTCAGCAGTTTCATTCATCATGATAATATGATTATTGGGGGAGATGTTTTGAGCCCCCCCCCCCCCTCCCTCCCTCCCTTACGTTATGCCTATGCTGATGGGTATAAATTACCACTGCAGAAAGTTGCTTATTCTCACTTTCTTAAATAGCTGCACACGTGTCAATTAGGAATAGTTGCTGAATGTTGTCTTTGCGAGGAGTTTCTAAGAAGTGTGCTCAATGAAGTCTGTCATGATGAATTTGCAAACTGCAGACAGAGGTGTTTTTTGGAAGGTCTGGAAGAAATATTGTTTGAAGGATCATTGCACTTTGGATAATGGCATGATGACATATGGTAGATAGAAATGAGAGTGAGGAGAAGGAGGAACAGCACAAGCTCCCAGATTTGCTAAAGTTTCCTTACACTACCTGTTTAGAATGTGATGCAGAAGATTTAATATCAGAAAAAAACAAGAACTCCTCACAAAGTACTATTTAGTCTAAATATTTACTTCCGTTGATTATAGTTTATGGTGCTTAATAAATACATAAAACTTAATTGAACTATTATGGTCCATTTCCTATAATTTTGCGGAAAAGCAGACAATTTATTTATTGAATTTACAGGATTTATTTCTGTGGCAAGTTTACTGCAGACTGTCTGGCACAGTCTATAAAAGATCAGCTGTGCGTTGAGGTCAGAGACAACGGAAGCCACTCTGCTGGAAATCAGCGGCTCGTTAAGTCATGGCTGCTGCAGGTGCTGTTTAATTTGTCCGCTTTGATGGTGATCACAGGTCATGCGGGGATGAAGGAGGATTGATCTGAGATAAGGTGTCCTCATCCGGCCATGCAGAGGATGAAAGCAACCCATCAGGACACACATTCGTTTGGAAGAGAAATGGGAAAGGCTGCTTTGAATCTGTCAGTAGCATAGTATCCATAGATAATCAAGTGGCCTTTAGCTGAAGGCTGGCCAGTTATCAAACTTGCACGTTTCCTGAAACAGAATCATATAGAAATTCAACAAAAATGTAATCAAACAGTGTGATTAGCACAAATGAATCACTTTTAAACTGTCAATGAGCAATTATACTTCTTACATTTTTCATTGACTACTTGAAGTCAACCAGTTCTACAGTATAAGTGGTGCATCTGCTTTTTAGCTTGCTGTAGTACTGCTGATGAAAGGGGACTTGTGTTAGCCAGGTATCCTGCAAAAATGCATTGTTTTTCCCCCTCATTGTGGGCTACCATGAGTTGCATTTGCATAGTTTTGAAACTGTCAGTACATGCGAGTCTGAAATGTCAAGGGCATTGACAGAGTACAGTATGAATATTTTTTCAGCCCACAAGAGACCAAGCAAACCTTTCTTATTCTGTTTCCCTTCTCTCTCTCTCTCATTTCAGAGGAGTTAGTTAGAGATATATAGCCTATACTCCTCAGCTAAAGGTGCGCTATTTAGAGTGCTAAACATCTTTCATAAGTTGCAGTGCAAAACAATTCTTCAAATTCACCTCTATACAGGCATTTTGATTGAAATGACTTGCTCCCCCACTCCTCCCTCCTAGCTCATATTTCTTTCAGAAATAAATAACACTGCATCTCTTGACATGTTGACTGTTTGAATTAGGCAAAACCTGACACAATTGGACAGTTTCACTGAATTCCCGTTTCATCCTCTGACAGGAATAAAGGATGGTTTTTATGCCAATGTGCAAGCAGAAGTAGACAGCCGGGCTGGTGACAGGGATAATCTTTATTTTATCTCTGTACCTCGAAGGAAGGGGGATACGCAAGGAAGGAAAGGAGCTTGCGCTCGCACACAAGATCTAATTATACCCCCAAGATTGACTACTTGGGCCAGTTTTACCTAAAGATTCTGCTGCAGCAAAAATATGTAGGAATGGCTCTGCCACCTTCTCAATTACTTGTTTCGTGAACCTGAATGGATAGGGAGATGGCAATTACGATTGTTGCGGAATTTGTCTGTCTCATTGAGCAACTTTAAATATTTCACGTCTTGTTATCGACGGAATAAAATGGTTTCTCAGTAAACAAAATTGATGTTTTGCATGCAAACAAATAAATGAAAACCATGCACAGTTGTTTGAACTCCATCCACCAGGATATTAGAGAAAGGATAAGTAAGATTTAGAACAAGAATAGAATAGAATATATACTTTGATCCCGTGAGGGAAATTCAGTTCTCTGCATTTAACCCAATTTAACCCAATTAGTAAACACACAGCACACAGTGAACACACAGTGAGGTGAATCACACAACCCAGAGCAGTGAGCTGCCTGCCCAACCAGCGGCGCTCGGGGAGCAGTGAGGGGTTAGGTGCCTTGCTCAAGGGCGCTTCAGCCGTGGTGGACTGGTCGGGGATCGAACCGGCAACCCTCCGGTTACAAGCCCGAAGCCCTAACCAGTACACCTCGGCTGCCCCCATTTGTTCTGTAAGTTTGCATTTCACTAACCTTGAAATCAACTGTATTGTAACCTTGATCATAAGATAATAGGCTACCTCCTCAAAGCAGAGCCATTATCACCAGGATTGGGAGTTTTAAGGATACTAGTCCTAAGGCTACAGTATAGGAAAAGTCGTTTTTTAATTTGTGCATGTAATTTGCATACAGTATATTGATTTCGGAACACTGGATAAGCCCATATCCCAGTTTTTAGTAACCCGGTTATGCTAGGTTTAGTACTCCGACGGAAACCAGGATACTAGTGATGCGCGGTTCAGCCCATTATCCGCGGATATGGGTCGGGCGGATTTGGGTCGGCCTAGTAGTTTTTTCTAAACATTGCGGGTGGGTCGGGTCAAAAAAGTAAAAATGCACATTTCTCACTTGGGAACTTATTACATATTAGGTGCAACGAATTAGGCTAACATTTTGCATTACAGACTTTCTAAATCGCATGTTCAACGCAGGAGGTGTGGTCGAGCGCAAAACATAATTTCTCCTAAATTCAGCATCTAATTGCGCCATGCGTGACTGACTGAAAAAAGTCAATCGCGCATACGGTATCGTATGGACATGTAGATCTGGGATATGGAAGGTTGTGCACAATGCGAGAACACCTTGCTGTCATATGCAGGAATAAACAGCTGTGCTCATGCAAAATGTGTTTATGCTTGGCAGTGTTTCACTCAAAAGTAGCCTATGAAGTTGCAAGGGGAAATATTAATGGAAAATCGTTATGTCCATGAAGATGATTTAACACTAGCTATGTCTAGGCTGCAGATTCCAATTATGAATGGCGTGGACGAGCGCAGATTGTAAAAATGACCGATCAATTTAACCACTGCTGTCCTCACGTGAGAGAATTAGACTAGTTAGGCTACGAAAGACGTTAGGTGCGTTTATTTCTTTCCTCGGGTCGGGTCGGATTTGGGTCACGATTCGAACATATTTTTGCGGGTTGGGCGGGGCGGTTTGGATCTCCTGAAGAGTCGGGTTGGGTGCAGGTTTTAAAAAAAGCCCACCCGCGCAACACTACAGGATACTGTTCCATGTTATCCTGATCTGTTTCGACCTCACTCTGACCGTCACTACGGTCTAAAAAGGAATGATCACCTTCGTTCTGCCTATCACCGAGACCATATGTCAAAATAGTCATGTCCATGACCTCCGGAAGCAGAACGACTTGCGTTAATAAATAGCAGAGAATGCTCCCGGGTCAGTCTCCTATCCCTGAACGCCTCAGAATGGTCCGAGCGACAAGGATAGTGACGGTCATCCCTCGGTCTCACAGATCCATAATTACAATCTAGTCTTACATTCTGAGTGGCATGTCCCGGGTCCCGACAAAAGCCTGTTGGGACGCTAATATGTCCCGGTTTTCACCAACCACTATTAAAGTGTGGCTTTATTATAGCCCGATCACTACCATGTAGAAACTAGCATTTAGCCTAAGCGTCCGATGTAGCCTAATGATTTCGATAGTGTGTGCGTGTGTCCGTTCATCGCAACAGTCTGCATAATCTTTGCAGTCAATGTTACATTGTTTCAATGCCTCTTTTTAATGGCTAGCAGGTTATGCTACGACAATAGTGAAGAGAATGTCATCATTCTCAACCTATTAGTCCGTGAGCCAGAGGGGTTGTGTTTTAGGAATAGTGCCTAATCTCTGACTGAAAGTGCACATCATTTGTGCATTTACACAGCAATATTTAAGATTTTTTCTCGGGGGTGAAATCCCCGAACCCCAAATAACATTGGCTTAAGGACGGCTACGAAAAAAAAGTCTGACCTGTCGCATGTTCACGATACATTTGATCACGCACAAAGTGTCCCGGTTTCAGTTCAGAGAAATCTGGTCACCCTACCGTAGACACTTTGGTAGGCGTTCCCTTTTTAATGGGTGGAAACAGGACAGGTATGGCGAGTAGTATACAACCAAACAAAAGCTAAATTATTGGCCAACGCTGTAGCGGTAGCAGTGCAATGTCCCACTGACAACCAAATTGCTTAGTCTAATCTGAAGAAGTTAGCAAGTAGTTTACTTTCGTCAACTTCAAAACAGTTACACTCACCATCATCATCAACAATCTTCGCTATCTTCCTCCATGCTTCATTGCACATTATGTTGTCCCTTTATGAGTCTAATCATACATACAGGGAAAGGTTTATACTCCAATAACCAGTTTTTCATCGGATATGATGGCAAATGATTTACTGGCGGTAAAGCCCAGACTAAATGCAAAATGCAATGTTGTTGAACGTCAGGTTGGACCTGCTCTGCTATTGGATACTCGCCTCATGATGTGCTCACGATGGACGGATTCATTTGCATAAAGTTGGGGATTGCTGAACTTTTCCGACGCACCGCAACCACAGCTCTCGACGCAACGCGTACCCAGAATGCTATGCGGGATGCGAATTTGCTTCTCATTGAAATTAATGGGGAATAGTGCAGTGCCCGTGCAAACAATGTTTTCCAAGAAACGTTTTGCCCAATGACGTTGATGCAGGTAGAAGATCGGTGATGATGTAGAATCAGGCCCGTGCAGTTTGAGCTTTTTACTCTATTTGCAAAGTAAAAAAGTGAAGGGGAAAGTAGGGTGACCAGATTTCTCTGAACTAAAACTGGGACACTTTGTGCATGATCAAATGTAACGTCAACATGCGACAGGTGAAACTTTTTTTTGAAAACGAAACTCAGCCATATTATTTTCTCAACCTTAGTTTACATTATGTGTGATAACTCTAAACAGCTACTCTTCTCAGATGGCCATTATACATCATTGAAAAGCTGAGATTCCAGGCTTTCAGTAAAGGTATGGTTTGCCCCCTTTTTGATAACGACCAACCCCTCTGGCTCACGGACTAATACATGTAGGCCTAGGTTATTGAGAATGATGACTTTCTCTTCAGCATTGTCGTATAGCGTAACCTGCTAGCCATTAAAACGAGGCAATGAAACAATGTAACGTTGACTGCAAAGATTGTGCAGACTGCGATTGACTGACACACGATCTCACACACACACACACACACACAAAAATCATACGTCGGACACTTTATGCTAGTTTCTACATGGGTTCATATTAGCGTCCCGATGGGCTTTTGTCGGGATTCGGGACACGGCACTCAAAATCGGGACTGTCCCAGGAAAACCGGGACGTCTGGTCACCCTAAGCTACTTCCATTGAGTATAGTGGAAGCTCAATGTTGCAGCAGACTCACCGCAAACAGAGAGTTTAGTTACGTGATCACAAAATACTCTTTAGTGGAACTACTATTAAAAAGAACATCACAAACAGGAGGTCACCTATGCATTAAGCTGATACTTCGAACAATATTCTTCTTATGAATCAACAAAACTGTGGGAGCTATGAGTTCTCAACCTCTTGCTGCTACACTGGGAGACTCCTACTGAAGCTTCTCCTGTCCTTAGCTGAAAGCTACGTGGTGATGTAAGGCAATGGTGTGTATTTTTCTCAACTAAGTTGATTATTTCCGTGAGTGATTATTGACTTAATTCATTTGTAAATACAAAAAAATATATTGATCTTTTGAATATGCGTTGATTAGATATTTGGCAACTGAAATTAGGCAGAGTGGCAATTTACATCTGTAAGCAAATGTATCAATTGATTATTTTCAGCTAGATGGAAAGATACATATACTTATTTGTCTGTGGAGATCAAGTCTTTTTTTTTTTTATCATAATTTGAGCTCAAAAAGCTCTTTGAAAGCACTCTGAAAGAAAATTACCATTTTTGTCAGATAGCTTACAGTGACATTTTACTCCAACCCAATGACTGACATAAATGTTGTATTTTATTATTTTTATTTAATTTCATGAATAATTATTATGAAAGACTATTTTTCAGCATGCTATTTATATTATTTGATACAAAAAGCTATCTGTCAGATAAACCTTGTTAGTTCTTGATGGCTTCAAAACATTTGTTTTGCTAAAGAAAAGCTATGACAGCTTTTTAAAATGTGTCAAAGCCACCAGAGTTGTCATTGACAACTGTATTTTCACTGACCGACTGACATTTCATGTGAATGTCTTTTAATGGAGAATAACCCATTCTCCAACTTCATATCATAATATGAATTACTGTAGACTGACATGCACTGTGATACTCCATACTTTTATAATATGAGTATACTTTTGTTTTTCTCATAGCCTGTCTCCATATTGACAGTGTACATTACAGTATGCTATAGGATAAGGGAAGGAGTCTAAAGGAGTTTACCAGACAGGCAAACCTTAGTAAGCCATCATCTGATACGATTTCCTCCTCCTCTCTTCATTTCCCCCAGAGAGTTAGCCATGAATCCCAGATATCAAAGCATCCTTCATGATAATTATTTTGAGCATTTATGCAAAACTCTTCACCACCAGTCTGAGTCATCCTTAAATCCTAGTCCTTTCTCTGTGAACTTGAGTTGGAAGACTTTGACGTGACATACAGTAGGAATGTCAATTAAGCAGGATTTGCTGACAGTATGCAGCCATTATGGCTCTCATGAGGCCCTCAAATAAGACAACACAATATAGAAGCCGCAACCTTATAGACCACAGCGCCGTAGTTGTTGATATCGTTTCCTTTGTTTTCCTCGAGACAAGCCACTTCACTTCTGAACTGTGTTTTGTATCATTTTTTGCATCTGACTTCCAAAAGGCATTTTTAATTTGTGCAATCTCTAAATAGCACAACCACCCCTCAAGGGAAAGGCCTGCTCTCTCTGTGTAGTTGGGAAACAGCGTTTAATGGATGCAAATGTTTAGTATTCCCAGGCACAATCCAAACATATTTTCAGTTTTGTTGAACACGTTCTGTGTCGGCATTTGGCTTAATTCAAGTGTACTTAAAACCCATCTTTATTCAAAGCACATTGACGAGCCACCCACTTATCATTAAGCGCGGGATGTTGTTCCACATTAAGTTTGGTGTTAGTGGCTGGAATATGCATAATTAATCAACTGAATCGCAGGCATCACCGACTGTCTGCATACCTATTAGTCGGGAAATGAGATTGAGATCCCCAATGTGGTAGCGCTACAAAGTTCCTGGCGTTCCCAGACTACTTGACAGGTCTCTCTCTTGTACCATCCATTTGCCGGGTCA